>NC_083440.1:2752944-3035444 GCF_020745735.1 Hemiscyllium ocellatum | reverse complement strand
CTGCCTGAACTGCTGTGCTCTTCCAGCACCACTGATCCAGTATGTGGCTAAGTTGCCCATAACATTCAGGGGTGTGTACATTAGGCTCATTAGTCTGGGATAAATGTTGAGCAGTAGGATGGGAGAATGAGCCTGGGTGGGATTCCCTTCGGAGGGTCGGTGTGGGCCTGTTGTGCCCACGGGCTTGTTTCCACACTGTAGGGGGTTATTTATCTGTTGAATTGTTACTGAGCTCAAGAAAGACCACGTATTTAATCGTCAAATATTTCCTGATGCACTATTCTATTTAATTTAATCATACCCCCCCTGGAGTATTTGATTTGGATGGAGATTTACAGAGGATTCCAAGCAGGTAGGAATTACTCAGTAGGAAATACCACTTTCCTGGAGAATCCCTTTGTATTGTGCTACAAGGGGGAATCTGCAGTTTCCCAGCTCAACTCTTTCCCTACAGTAGAATAAGGAATCCCTATTTGGGGTGTGAAGTCTGAGTGAATGAAGCTCGCGAAACTCGACACCATCCAGGGACAAAGTAGCGCCTGCGTTATCTGCACCACATCATTAAGCATCCATTCCATCCACCAGCAGTTGCATCAGTGTGCACCATCTACAAGAGGCACTGCAGCATCTCACCCAAGACCCTCAGACAGCGCCTTCCAAACCCCTGACCCCTTCCATCTAGAAAGTCCATGGCAGCAGGGAAACGGGGGGTCACCACCCCCTGCAACTTCCCCTCTCGGCCACTCACCACCTTGACTTGGAAATATCTCGTCGTTCCCTCAGAGTGGCTGAGTCAAGATGTGAGGATTACGTTCCTAACAGCATAGTGGGACTACCGACAGCTCAAGGAGGAAGCTCACCACCCACCATCTCAACGTGCAACTAGGGCTGGGTAACAAGTGATGACTTTCTCAGTGGCCTCCCCCCCACACACATCTCATGAGTGAATAAACATGAATAGTTTCATGATTTGGATACAATAATACCTGCTACCACTGAGGAGTTTTATTTACATATAGCAGAAGGAATTCATGTCCCTTGATGTTTATCTGCTTTCCTGAGATTGGCTGGGATCCTACATAATGTTGTAACCTAAGCAGCATATAACCACTCTGTTTGCAGTCACACAGAGTAAGTGAGTAATCATTGAATGCCGTCATATAAGCAATTTTTTAACATTGATTGACCCCAAGAGGCTGAAACTCCCGGATGTGGTGGACAGCAAAGTCACAGACCTCCTTCCGCTCTCCATCTCTGGTCCTCTGTGATTCTCTCCTTTCCTCCCAGCCTTTTGCCCCCTCTTCCAGACTCGAACTGGTCACTGGGGTAAGCACAGTGGCTCAGTGATCGGCACTGCTGCCTCACAGCACCAGGGTCCCAGGTTCAAGTCCGGCCTGGTTGGGCTGTCTGTGTGGAGTTTGCACGTTTTTCCCCGTGTCTGCGTGGGTTTCCTCCGGGTGTTCCGGTTTCCTCCCACAGTCACAGAGATGTGCGGGTCAGGGTGAATTGGCCGTGCTAAGTTGCCCGTAGCGGTAGGTGCGTTTTTCAAAGAGGAAATGGGTCTGGGTGGGGTTGCACTCCGGAGAGCTGGTGTGGACTTGATGGGCCGAAGGGCCTGTTTCCACCCTGTAGGGTTTCTAATCTAATCTAAAATGTGGCTGACTGTTAGAGCATTGAGCCACAGAAATAAAGGGAGTGGCAGTGAAGGGATTAAAACCGTATCAATCCAATCCAATGCCATGCAACATGCCTCAGTGCAATCACCTGACTCAGTCCCACAATATATTGGTACCTTGTTGATTATCCGATGTTGGAAATAGAAGGGATTTTTGCTCAAACGGAACCAGATGTTGGTTGTTGCTAGAAACACACTCGCAGCTTTCTCAGGGTCATATTTTGTTCTCAGCTTCTGCAAGTGGTCATGTATCTTGCCCCCCCCCACACATTTCTCCTGTTCAAACCCCCCACTTTTAATCCTTCCTATGTCCTACTTACAGTTTATTGTACCATCAAACTTTGTGTTGTCAGCAAACGTAATGATCCCATCAGCTCAATCATTGACTGAGGTGATAAATTGCTCTGTCCTGAGCAATGCCCCTTGTGGCACCCATTACTGAAACTCTAATATCCTGAAAAATGACCTGTCTATTCCCACTCTCTGTTTTTATCTATCTTCACACTAAGTCCCCATTTCCCCATCACTGCCTGGGCTCACTGATGTATATTAGCTACTGGTTCAACAGCACCTGGATTTAATAATTCGGCCTCTCGTGCCCAATACTCTGGATGGACCGGAGAAGGATCTATTTCCAACAGCCTTCATGCATTCACGCAGGGAACATAACATTATTCATTGTCATCTGTTGTTGTACAGCTCTTGTCTGCCTCGGAGTATCCTCGGTAAATGTCCAGTGGAGTGTTCCCCTTGTCCCTGTGTGAGCCTGTCTATAAACCTCGCTGTCTCAGGATTAGCTATCAAAGCACAGTCAATATGTTCCTGTTATACAAGAAGGAAGCAATGGATAAGCCATGAACCTACAGGCCAGTCAGTGTACCTTCATTGGTGGGAAAACTGCTGGAAGCAATTGTGGGGGACAGGATGAATCTGCATGAGAAGAGATAGAGATTAATCAAGAACAGGATATATTCAGGGAGGGCATGTCTGATAGACTTGATTGAGTTTTTCAAAGATGTGACCAGATATGTAGCGACTGATGGTGACACATTGACATCAGTGAGTTTTATGATAACGGCCGCATGGTGGCTCAGTGGTTGGCACTGCTGCCTCACGGCGCCAGGGACCTGGGTTTGATTCCAGTCTCGTGGAGTTTGTCCATTCTCCCTGTCTCTGTGTGAGCTTCCTCTCACAGTCCAAAGATGTGCAGTTCGGGGTGGATTGGCCGTGCTAAATTGCCCATTGTGTTCGGGGCTGCGTCGGTTAGGTACGTTAATGAGGGGTCAATGTAGGATAATAGGGGGAGAGGAATGAGTCTGGATGGTTTCCTCTTCAGAGGGTCAGTATTCACTTTAGGGCGAAATGGCCTGTTTCCACACTGTAGGGATTCAACATTTCTAACAGTTTCACATGGAGAGCTGATATCAAATGTTATCATGGTTCCCATGGAATTCAAGGAAATATGAAAGACTGGATCCACAATTATCTGAGTGACAGGAAGCAGAGAGTGAAAGTTGAAAGGGGATTTTCTGACTGAAGTTGGTGTCCAATGGGACCCCAGGCTCAGTCTGGGTTCCTGGCTGTATCTAGTTTATTAAACTAAATGATAATTGAATATAGGGGGAATGATTAGTGAGTTTGAAGACAATGCAAACATTGGAGGGTTGGGAAATAGTAATCAGTAATACGGAGGATAGTTTCAGTTTACAGCAGGGTGTAGATTGGCTGATCACATGGGATAATCAGTGGCAATCCAAATAGATGTAAGGTGATAGACTTGTGAAAGAAAACAATGCAAGGGTATACACGATGAATGATAGGACCCTGGGAGGCATCGTGTATCAGAGGGTATTGGTATCGATGGACAGAAGCGACTGAAGGTATCAGGGACGATGGATAAATTGGATAAGGATGCATGTGATGTGCTTGGCTTCATTCACCGAGGCTGACATTAATGTGCGTGTTTGAACCGTGTACAACGCTGGTTTTGCCGCGTTAATTTATATCAAAGGGCAAGAGCATAAAAGGAGATGTTCGGATATATTTCTCATCCAAGCGTCGGTGGGAGTCTGGAACTCATTGTCTTTAAGGATGGGAGAGGTAGAAAACATCACCACGTTTAAGAATTATTTGGATGTACAAGTGAGATGCCAAGGTTTACAAAGCTGTGGGCCAGGTGCTAGAAAATGGGATTAGAATAGTGAGGTGGTTGTTGTACACTGGCAGACTGACGGGAAGTTCTTGTTGTGTGTTGTAGTTCCCACTGACTCTCTGACACACAGACACCTACCCCCACCCGCCCCCCCCCCACACCCCCCCACCCCCACACACCCACACACACACCCACACACACATACACACACACACACACACACACACACCCACCCACCCACACACACACACCGCCCTCCTCCCCCCCACACACACACCGCCCTCCTCCCCCCCATACACACACATTGCCCTCACCCCCCCCACACACACACACACACACCGCCCTCCTCCCCCCCACACACACCCACACACACACACTCACACACACACACCGCCCTCCTCCCCCCCACACACACACCGCCCTCCTCCCCCCCATACACACACATTGCCCTCACCCCCCCCACACACGCACACACACACACACCGCCCTCCCCCCCACACACACACACACACCGCCCTCCCCCACACACACACCGCCCTCCCCCGCACACACACACACACACACACTGCCCTCCCCCCCACACACACACACACACCGCCCTCCACCCCACACACACACACACACCGCCCTCCACCCCCCCCCCCCCACACACACACACACTGCCCTCCCCCCCACACACACACACACCGCCCTCCACCCCCCCCACACACACACACACACACCGCCCTCCCCCCCACACACACACACACCGCCCTCCCCCCCACACAGACACACACACAGACACACACACCGCCCTCCCCCCCCCACACACACACACTCACACACACACACACACACACCGCCCTCCCCCCACACACACACACACTCACACACACACACACACACACGCGCACACGCACACACACACACTCACACATACACACACACACTCACACGCACACACACACACATACACACACACACTCACACACGCTCACGCACACACACGCACACACACACACTCACACTCACACACACACCCCCACGCGCGCACACAGACACACACACACACACACACAATCACACATACACACGCAAACACACATACATACACACGCACATACACACACACACACTCACATACACACACTCACACACACACACTCACACATACACACGCACACACATACACACACACTCACACACACACACACACACACACACAGCTTCATCATGTAAAGGACAGTTACTGATGGGATATAAATGCTGAATGCACAATCACACAAATACAGATGTAGAGCTACCACAGCAGTAAATTCATGGGAATCAGTAATGCAGAAGCAATATTCCAATAATTCAGTTCATGCCGTCGAGTCACAGATGTTTCATTCTGCATTCATTAAACTCTGTGATAAAACACCAAACTCCCGGTGACTGTGAAACCTTTCTCCCTGCTGCCACAGTACTCCAGCTTGGTCACTCCTTCAGGGAAGGAAATCTGCCATCATTACGAGGTTCCAGGGTCTGGGTGACCTCTGTGCGATTGCAACTGAGATGTAAATGCTGGTTTTGGCAACAATTCGCAAATAAAGAGAAAATAAGCAGCGAATCACACTCCCATTCACTCAGACTTCAACGGCAAACTGGATTACGATTGGTCAATGAGTTGCTAAGTGATGGACCAAATTCATTCTCCATGACGTTGTGGGTGCTCGATGGTGATGCCGAGCTGAGGAGGGAGTTCTGACAGTGTTTGGGACTTGAACCATCAATGTCGTTCTTCCTGGATTTTTCCAATTGACCAGGTTCTTGGACCACATGGTGCAGATGTCAGGCAGAGACCATGTTCATTGAAATGGACAAGAGAGAAGCAGGTCAACCTTAATACTCTCTCTGTCCGTTACGCCAACTACTGGTCACAGGTGAGCCTCTGTCGGAATTACCAACTGGTCTCCCAAGGCGACTGATGACACGAGTCAACCTCTTGTTTAGACAGTGCTCTCTGTTCAAGGGTGAGCCTCGGTTTAGTTTTTTCATCAGGCCATGGCTTCAGTCATCCGATTGGCTGATTTATTTATTTTCACTTGTACCAAAGGTTCAGTGAAAAGCTTTGATCCCAGGCAGATCATGGTAAGCAAGAAGATACAGATAAAACAGACGTAGACAGAGGCATTCAGATGAGACTTCACAGGGTGTGCATTAAGCGATATCAATTTTATCCAGGCTAGAGAGTGCAATCATCTACCTAAAAATGGCTGGAAAGAAACTGTTCCAGAGCCTGTTGGTACATTGGTCCAGACTTCTGTATTTTCTGGGGTAAAAACAATGACAGCAGATGCTGGAAACCAGATTCTGGATCAGTGGTGCTGGAAGAGCACAGCAGTTCAGGGCAGCATCCAGCGAGAGCGAGTTGCTTCTGTATTTTCTACCTGATGGAAGACGTTGCAGCAGATCATTATCTGTTTGGCTGTAATGCTTTCAGTTATTGAAAAGTGCTCTCTGATTGGCTGGCTGCCCTTCGACAATTTTCATTTGCTTTATTTTTTCTTCAGTAATTTAATAATTGCTGTAAACGGATATTGCAACATGTTCAGGAGTTGCTCTCGAAACTTCGACTGGGTCAACCCATAAATGCAGGTATTGATGCAACAATTTGCATCCAGCAACATCCACCCAACTTGTTGAAATATATACTCGGACAATGTGTAATCCATAGGATCGGTTCCTGTAATTTTAGAATACAAGAATTCTACAACGTACACTGACCACAGAATACCCGAAATGGTGAGGAGCAAAATCACAGACTTCCTTCTGCTCTCCATCTCTGAGTCTCTGGCATTCTCTCCATTGCTCTGACCTCTCAGACCCTTACGTACTCGACTAGTGACTAAAATGTGTCGGACCGTCAGTGCATTAATCAACAGAATTAAAGTGAAAGGGAGTACAGGGGTTCAAATCCGATCAAACCAATCAAATCCCACCCAGCCAGGATCAGTATAATAACTTGGTCTCACAGTGCAGAGCCACGGTACATTGTCGATTATCATCATTGGCTCAAATGTAAAGTAGTATGGGATGTTTCTTAAACAGAGCAGGACGCAGGTTACTGTTAGGACAATGGTTGCAGTTTTCTCAACGCAATATTTCATTTTCAGCTTCAGGCAACAAATGGCCACAAATCGATCAAAGGAGAAAACAACTGTGAGCCAGACAGAGCAGTCTGTCGTTGCAGATGTGAGTACAGTTTTGAGACTGCACACAGGAGCAATATCCAGCAATGTCCCTGGGAAATAATGATAACTGATGTGCCACAAAAAGTTGAATAAAATAATGACTGATAGATCTGCTATTGCCATGGCCACCAGGTAGCGAGTGGTACAGGTAGAGAGGCCACACTTTCCGCGAGACGGGAGACAATTGCCAGTAAATTAGCTGAAAGGAAAGGAATGGAAAATAATGTGAACAGGCATCCTCCATGTACAATAAGGTTGTAAGTTTATGTTGCGGACTGAAGCGAGGAAATCAGAAAAGCTACTAGTCAAACTGTATTTGACCTTCTTCAAATGCACAAGGGACTTTTTAGAAATGATTGCTGTGATCACATCTGAAAATATTGCTGTAAATAGTTGTTGCTATTGAAAGGAGAAGGAGTCTGTTAAATGTAATTGAGGGAGCTAAAGGTATCGACCCTTTTCCTTTTGGAACTCTGCAGGAAGACATTCAGACCTGTTAGGATATTATAGAAGCCCATGAGAGGACAGAGATGTAGTTACTTTGTAGGACATCGAGGGGTGCTGTGAACCTATAGTTTAAAATTGATGACCAAAGTGATTTATAATTCTTGGCTCTTTGCCATAATAGATAACAATGGTAGTTTTCAAATGAGACTATCTACAAGGTCAATTCTGCCTGGTAAACTATGCGATAACATTTAAAGGCGAGGAAATGTTGCAAACATATAGTAATTCCTTGTATGCAAGATATTGAATGTTTCTAATATATGTAAAGTCTTTGTGAAATCTACTAAAATGTTTCCAGAATACATAGAACCTTTGTTTGCAAATGATACCATTTTGAAGAAGGCTTTTGTTTATGAAAGATCATGTTGCATGAATTGAGATTAGAAAATAGTATAACTAACGGAGCTTATCGATAGATTTTCAGAACTTGTACATTTTCTCCAGCGAACCATTCGATCTTTCGCGCTTCACTGTAACAGCTAAGTTTCTGCAGCTAAATAAATGTACCTCCAATTATATCAAATAATTGGGTAAGTGTGGTCTCTCCTTAAAAGAACACGCTTGGACGAATTCCATCCTAACAGACCTTAATTTCATTGGGTTGTGACAGAATGGTCAGAGGGACAGACAGTAAGTCAATATGTATTGCTGATGGCGTTGATGGATGAGGCAGGCATGTTGGAGGATGAGATAGATAATCTGTTCACTGATAAGGCAATGGGAAACTCGTCTCCTAATTCTCTGAATGGGAAGTGAAGGAGTCAAGGAACAGTGAGGGATTGTGCGAAGAAACATTGTTCTGGAACTTTCACCAAGACAACCATTAAAATAAAAGATAACATGTATGAAGGTGAATAAGAAGAGGGGACGAACATTTCTGAAGGGGACTGCATACGATTATAATACAAAATAATATGAGAGCATCTAAGGGCAAAACATTTACTCACGATACCCTGTGTAGAACATAAGTGTGTTAGAAAACTCAGACAACATGAAACTTAGGTAACAACAAGAAGAATAAAAAGCAAAAGTGGCAATAAAAAGAGAAACGTATTGCCTCTGGAATTAAATAGACAGTATTCATACAAAATTAAATTAATTAGTGATACACATGCAGCTGAATAGGTCTGACCTAATAGCCAGGGTAAAAAATGAGGTCTGCAGATGCTGGAGATCACAGTTGAAAATGTGTTGCTGGTTAAAGCACAGCAGGTTAGGCAGCATCCAAGGAACAGGAAATTCGACGTTTCGGGCATAAGCCCTTCATCAGGAATCCTGATGAAGGGCTTATGCCCGAAACGTCGAATTTCCTATTCCTTGGATGCTGCCTAACCTGCTGTGCTTTAACCAGCAACACATTTTCAACTGACCTAACAGCCACTCTAGTGACATTGATGTATTAACACCAATGGATATTGGGTACAGCGTCAGGTACAATTCAAAACGATTAACTTAAGCACATCATTTTAGTCTTCACGTGAATTTATAAGTGTGACAATTAATTTAGCACGAAGTATTATGAGTCATACAGTAAAAGCAGAGAGCAACATAGTCACACAATATCGCTGGTTATTGCTAGTTACCAGGAATTCCAACAACAGCAAATATCATGTAATATAATTTCAGCACATCATCAATTGGACGGGACATTCTTAGCGTGAGGTGCTAGTTTTCTCTGAGATGCAGACAGTCTCTTCCTGCATTATCAACTGAAGACTTTAATTTCCCAAGCCTGTCAATTATAGCCTGTGAGATCACCCCCCCAGGGACATGGCCTTACAACACTTTCAACTCAATGAAAAACAGATTATGGCAACACTTCTGTGTGATCAGTCACTGATTACAAAAAAAAATAAACATTTTCTTGCAGAGGTTTAGTGGCAATGCCATAGAATTGTGGTCTCATTATTTCACGCTTAGGAATAAAAGGAGAGAGGGGAGGAAAGGAAAATGGAGAGAAGTGGGGAGACAGATTCAGAGACAGAGAGAGAGCGTCAGTGAGAGAGGGATAGAGAGATTAAGAGAGCAGAATGAGGGATACAGAATGATAGACAGATGGAATTTAAGACCGCAAGTGAGAGAGATAGAAAGGATGAGAGAAAAGATGGAGATAGAGATTGACAGGGAAAGAATGACAGAGGAGACAGTATGACAAAACAGAGATATACAGATAGAGACAGGTTCAGACAGACAGAGGCAGAATTAAGGAGGGAGAGTAGAAACACACACACACACACACACACACACACACAGACACACACACACACACACACACACACACAGACACACACAGACACAGTCATATAAACACCCACAAACACGCACCTCCCCCCCCACCCCCCAACACATGCACGCACACACAGACATATAAACACCCACAAACAAGCACCTCCCCCCAACACACACACACACAGACACACACACACATACAGACATACAAACACCCACAAACACGCACCTCCCCCCCACCCCCCAACACACACATACAGACATATAAACACCCACAAACACACAACTCCCCCAACACACACACACACAAATATCCACAAACATGCACCTCCCCCCCACACCCTAACACACACGCACATACACACACAGACATACAAACACCCACAAACACGCACCTCCCCCCCACCCCCCAACACATGCACGCACACACAGACATATAAACACCCACAAACAAGCACCTCCCCCAACACACACACACACAGACACACACACACATACAGACATACAAACACCCACAAACACGCACCTCCCCCCCACCCCCCAACACACACATACAGACATATAAACACCCACAAACACACAACTCCCCCAACACACACACACACACAAATATCCACAAACATGCACCTCCCCCCCACACCCTAACACACACGCACATACACACAGACATACAAACACCCACAAACACACACCTCCCCCCCATCCCCCAACACACACAGACATGCAAACACCCACAAACACGTATCTCCCCCCACCCCCCCAACACACACACACAATCAAACACCCACAAACACGTACCTCCCCCCAACACACACACACACATAAATACAAACACCCACAAACACGCACCTCCCCCCCATCCCCCAACACACACAGACATGCAAACACCCACAAACACGTATCTCCCCCCACCCCCCCAACACACACACACAATCAAACACCCACAAACACGTACCTCCCCCCAACACACACACACACACCCACAAACACCACCCCCCCCCCCCCCCCCCCCCACACACACACACACACAATCAATCCTGCTTTTGCTCTCTATAATTAATTCTGAAGAGTGGTCACTGAAACCGAAAAGGCTGTTCTTGCTTCCTCTAGACAGCTGCGGCTCGATCTGATGAGTTTCTCCAGTCTGTTATTGTATGTCCAGCATCCGTATATATTTGTTGAGTTTTAATTGCTGGTTCATTCTTTGTTTAATAAATCCCAGACAAGTCACCCATTTGTTCGAAACAACAAAAAAATAAAATGTTAAAGATCTCATCAAACACGACATGAAGGTCCACAAAATAATGAAAGTACAGCTCCAGCAGAAATAGGGTTGAGCAGAAATTGACAAGCAATTTAATAAAGAGGGTGTATGTGAATTGAGGAAACACTTTCTACAATTTGAAAGAATGCGAAGCAATTCCAGTGAACTCTGTGAGATGTTTCGGAGGTGGATGTGAATCAGATGATTCCTTTGGCGGGTGACTCCTGGTCCAGGCAGCACAGTATCAGAGATGGAGGTACATGGTTTAAGTTTAGGAAAGGGACATATGCAATGGGTCACAAATTCAAGGCTGATCCGCCATTCAATATGATCATAACTGATGGAACACGACAATGTTTTTACTCAGCCCATCTCCGCAAACTTCCAGCTACACAAAACCTTGAATAAAAGCATTCTGAAACTATACATCCAAACCTTTATTTCGATTGCACATGATTGTGGAGGGAGGCGTTATCCGTGTTAGGAATTTGCCAATAACTGCGGATACTTCACGAGGGTTGGGATTGGGTGATGTGAGAGGTGGTTGTTCCAGTCGACGGTCAGGGGGCGTGAACAGCAAACTAGGTTATTGTCTGAACAGCGTTAGACTGGGAAAGGGAGAGGTGCAACAAGATCTGAGAGCCCACCACAGACCCAGTCGCTCAGGGGGATGCTTGTGGGTGACATGGTGGCTCAGTGCTTAGCACAGCTGCCTCACATTGCCCTCCTAGCCCTGGGTGACTGTCTGTGTGGAGCGTGCGCCCTGTGTCTGTGTGGGTTACCTCTGGGTGCTGCAGTTTCCTCCCACTGTCACAAAGATGTGCAGGTGGGGTGAATGGGCAAGTTAAAATGACCATCGTGGTCAGGTACCTTAGTCAGGGTAAGGGTAGGGAAATGGGTCTGGGTGGGTCACTGTTTTGGAGCGTCAGTGAGGATTTGTTGGGCCGCAGGACCTGTTTCCACACTGCAGGGAAGCTAGTCTAGATTCCGAGACTGATTCCTGGATGGCAGGATTGATGCCTGGAGAGAGACTGGATCTTCGGCCCAACAAGTCCACACCGACCCGCCGAAGCGCAACCCACCCATACCCCTAACCTAACACTACGGGCAATTTAGCATGGCCAATTCACCTGACCCGCACATCTTTGGACTGTGGGAGGAAAACGGAGCACCCGGAGGAAACCCACGCAGACACGGGGAGAACGTGCAAACCCCACACAGACAGTCGCCTGAGGCAGGAATTGAACCCAGGTCTCTGGCGCTGTGAGGCAGCAGTGCTAACCACTGTGCCACCGAGCATTGCGTTCACTGAGAGTTGAGAATAATGAGGTGGAACCTCTTCGGACCCTGGAAAGTTCTGTTGCGGCCAACACAATAGGAATATTTCCGCTGACCAGGCATCCCAGACCCAGGGCTTCAGGATGCGGGGTGGGTAAGTTCATACTGAGATGAGGAGAAATGTTCTCACCCAAAGAGTGGGGAACCTGTTGAATCAATCTGCAACAGGAAGCAGTTACAGCCACAACGCTGAATGTTTTCAAGATGGAAGTCAATGTTTTTCTTCGGGCTAAAGGGTTCCAAAGAAATGGCGGAGAGAACAGGAACAGGCGATTGAATTGGGTGATCAGGCAGAGTGTGTTGAATGGCAGACCAGGCCGAATGACCTACTTCTGCTCTTATTTCCTCCTCTTCTATGTAAAGCCGTTCAGCATCTTTCTCTGTGTCTATGTGTGTTTGAGAGGAATCTCCAAAACACAGATGACCAGCTGCCTGCATGAAGTTGGCACATTGGGGGCACAGAGTAAATTTCTCAAAAGTGGGATGACTCACAGGCACCAATGTGGCTCTCTGACCATGGTAGCCATGGCCAATGATCTGAAGCCCTGACATAGTGCACACCTTATCGCTCTGTCTCGCTGTCCACATTGTCACTTGGAAATACATCAGCGTTTCTTGGGTCAGAATCCAGGAATTCCCTTCCTAAGGGACATTGTGGCTCTGTGCCAGAGTAAAGCTCCCACTACGCTGTTCCCCCATCAAACATTCCCAGGACAGTGACAGTTTGATCCAGAGAAGATCTCCCTAAGAAATAAGAGGAGGGTGGTGACGCTATGGGAGTTGTTCTACAGACCCCCAAGTAGGCAACGGGAATTAGAGGAACAAGTATGTAGAGGGATTGGAGAGACTTGCAGGAGCAGTTGGGTTGTCATAGTCGGAGATTTTAATTTGCGTATCATGGACTGGGATTATCAGAGCGTTAAGGGTTCAGATGTGAATTTGGTAAGTGCGCTCAGGAAAGTTTCCTCAAGCAGTATGTAAAGAATCCTACTTGGTAAAGGGCAAGAAGATGGGGTACTGGGCTAATGGTCAGATACTTGGTAGTGTGGATGAGCAGAGGGATCTTGGTGCCCATGTACACAGATCTCTGAAAGTTGCCACCCAGGTAAATAGTGCTGTGAGGAAGGCATATGGCGTACTGGCTTTTATTGGTAGAGGAATTGAGTTCTGGAGTCCTGAGGTCATGTTGCAGTTGTATAAGACTCTGGTGCGGCCGCATCTGGAGTATTGTGTGCAGTTTTGGTCGCCATACTATAGGAAGGATGTGGAGGCATTGGAACGGGTGCAGAGGAGGTTTACCAGGATGTTGCCTGGTATGGTAGGAAGGTCGTATGAGGAAAGGCTGAGGGACTTGGGGCTGTTCTCATTGGAGAAAAGAAGGTTTAGGGGTGACTTGATAGAGGTGTACAAGATGATTAGGGGTTTAGATAGGGTTGACCATGAGAACCTTTTTCCACGTATGGGGTCAGCTATTACGAGGGGGCACAGCTTTAAATGAAGGGGTGGTGGGTATAGGACAGATATTCGGGGTAGATTCTTTACTCAGCGAGTCGTGAGTTCATGGAACGCCCTGCCAGTAACAGTGGTGGACTCTCCCTCTTTATGGGCATTTAAACGGGCATTGGATAGGCATGTGGAGGATAGTGGGCTAGTGTAGGTTAGGTGGGCAACATCGAGGGCCGAAGGGCCTGTACTGCGCTGTATTTTTCTATGTTCTATGTTCTAAAACCTGACCAATGTTTGAGAAATAAGGGTGGACAGGTGACACAGGTGACAGTTGGGAGCACTTTGGGACCAATGACCATAGATGATTAATTCTAAAATATTTATGGTCCACAGGTTCACGTTCCAAACTGGGGCAAGGCGTATTTCGATTGAATTAGACAGGAGATTGCAGGTGTGGACTGGGGGTAATCTGTTTGCAGGCAAAGTGACCTCCGGTAATTTGGAGGGCTTTGAAAGTGAAGTAGCTACAGTTTAAGGTCTACATGCTCCTGTAAGTGTGAATGGCAAGGCCAACAGGGATAGGGAACCCTGGGTGACCAGAGATATTGAGGGTTTGACCAGAAGAAAAGGAGGTATGGCTCAGCTCCAAGCAGCTGGTATCAAGGAGAATCCCTGGAGGTATATCGGGAACGCGGGAGTTTACTGAAGAGGGAAATTAGGAGGGGAAAAGGGGGCATGAGGTAGACTTGTCTGAGAAGGTTAGTGTAAATCCAAAGAGGTAATTTCAGCATATTCAAGGTAAAACGATAACGAGAGAGAGAATAGTTTACCTCAAGGACCAATGTAGACATGTATGTGCATAACTTCAGGAGGTGGGTGATGTCCTCAATGAATACTTCTCCTCTGTGATTACTGTGGAGAAAGACATGAAAACTTGGGAACTTAGTCGTCTTTTCTTGAGGGCCGTTCATACCATAGCAAAGGTGGTGTTGGACGTATTAGATTAGATTACTTACAGTGTGGAAACAAGCCCTTCGGCCCACACCGAACCGCCGAAGCGCAACCCACCCATACCCCTAACCTAACACTACGGGGAATTTAGCACGGCTCATTCACCTGACCTGCACATCTTTGTGACTGTGGGAGGAAACCGGAGCACCCGGAGGAAACCCACGCAGACACGGGGAGAACGTGCAAACTCCACACAGTCAGTCGCCTGAGTCGGGAATTGAACCCGGGTCTCTGGCGCTGTGAGGCAGCAGTGCTAACCACTGTGCCACCGTGCCGCCCACCAACGCACGAAGGTGGAAAAATCTCCACAAATATCCAGGAACACCGCAAGAGGCGTGAGAGGAAATTGCCGGGGTCCTAGCGGCTATTTTTGCATCATTTTTTTTGCCATGGTCGAGATCCTGGAAAGCTGGAGGGCAGCGAGTATTGTGCCATTATTCAAAAAAAAAAATAGCTGGGAAGAAATACCTGGGAACTATCGATGAGTAAACCTAAAATTTGTGGTGGGTAATTTAGCTGAGGAAATTCAGAGAAGTAAGATATGCAGGCATTTGGAACGAGAAGGTTTGATTAGGAATAATGTTGCGCGTGCAAGATCATGCCTCACAAATATGCTAGAGTTCTTTGATGAAATGACCAGGAAGTATGGCGAGGAAAAGTTATTGAAGTAGTCGAATGGAATTCAGTATTGCCTTTGATAAGGTTACTCATGCTCGGCTGCTCTGGAAGGTTGGAACGCTTGGATTCCAGGTGGAACTGGAAAATTGTACATGCAGTTGGGATGGATGGCAGGAAGCAGAGAGTATTATTGCAAGGATACTTGTTGTCTCTGATGGTCTCTGATTAGTGGAGTGCCTCAGAGGTCGGTGCAGGGCCCGTTACTGTTATTGTCTACATCAACGATTTGGATAAAAAGTTACAAGCATGATTGGCAATTTTGCAGATGACACTGAAATTGGTGGTATCATGGACAGTGAGGAAGGTGATCAGAAACTGTAACAGGACCTTGATCGTCTGGGCAACTGTTCGAGAAATAGCAAATCAAGCTTTGTATAGATAAGTGTGAGGTCTTGCATTTTGGAAAATCGAATCAAGGTAGAGTTTCATGATGAGTGGTAAGACCTTAACGCGTACGGTGAGACATGGGGAACCTGGAGTTTAGGTGTGTGGTTCTCTGAAACTGGAGTCGCAGGTAGACAAGGCATTGAAGAAGGCTTTTGGCGCACTGGCCTTCATCAGTCAGGGTACTGGGTATAGAAGTTGGGAAGTTATGTTGTCCATGTTTAAACCAAGACTATAAAGAGGTCAGGCGCTGAGTGACCCTGGCGAAACCCTAAACTGGGCGTCACTGAGCAGGTTATTGGTGAGTAGGTGCTGATTGATAGCACTGTTATTGACTCCTTCTATCACTTTGTTGATGATCGAGTGTAGACTGATTGGGTCATAATTAGCCGGGTTGGATTTATCCTATTTTTGTGTTGCAGGTTTCTACATTGTCAGGTAGACAACGATGTTGACTGGTGGTCAGCAAGTCCTGGAGCACATGTCTTCAGTCCCATTGCTGGAATGTTATTAGGGCCCATTGCCTTTGGAGTATCCAGTGGAGTCTATCGACTTGACAGGAGACGGGTATCTGCAAAGCTGGGGGATTCACTGGAGGAGATGGAGATGGATCATCCACTCGGCACTTCTGACTGAAGATTGCTGCCAATGCATCAGCCTGACCTTTTGCTCTGATGAGCTGGGCTCCCCTAATGTTGAAGATGTGGATATTTGTGAAACATCATTTCCCAATGAGTTGCTTAATTGCTCACCACCATTCACACTGGACGTGGAAGACTTCATCGCTTACACCCGGTTGTGGGATCGCTTAGCTCTATCACTTGTTTTTCATGCCAAGTAGTCCTACTTGATAGCTTCAGCAGGGTGACTCCTCAGTGTCGTGCCTGTTCTGGCATGTCCTCTTACGGTCTTACCACTGCCCCTTGACATTCAACTGCATTACCATCACTGAATCCCTCAAGGTCAACATCCTTGGGATTTACATTGAGCAGAAACTCAATTGGGACTCATCACATAAACAGTAGTTACCAGAGTAGATCAGAGACAAAGGATACTGCAGCAAGTAACTCACCTCCTAATGCGCTAGAATCTATCCATCCCCTAGAAGGCACAGGACTCCAGTGTGATGGATTATTCCATATTTGTCTGGATGGGTCCAGCTCCAAAAAAAAACACCATCCAGGGATGTGTGTATCTCAGGGTAATGGGGTCTTGCTTGCTTTGGCATTGGAAACGTTGAAATGGGAACAAAACTCCTCTCCCAATAAGTCCCTCTTGTTTTGAAGGCAATGCTATTGATTGTCACGTCGATACATGTGCCTATGTGTTTGTGCATCTGTGTGTGTGTTTGCTCACATGTGCCTATATCTGTGTGTGTGTGTGTGTGTTTGCTCACACATGCCTGTATCTGTGTGTGTGTGCGTGTGTGCGTGTGTGTGTGTGTTTGCTCACGTGTGCCTGTATATGTGTGTGTGTGTTTGCTCACGCGTGCCTGTATCTGTGTGTGTGTGCGTGTGCTCACACGTGCCTGTATCTGTGTGTGTGTGTGTGTGTGTTTGCTCACGCGTGCCTGTATCTGTGTGTGTGTGTGCGTGTGTGTGTGTTTGCTCACGCGTGCCTATATCTGTGTGTGTGCGTGTGTGCGTGTGTGTGTGTGTGTGTGTGTGCTCACATGTGCCTGTATCTGTGTGTGTGTGTGTTTGCTCACGCGTGCCTGTATCTGTGTGTGTGTGTGTGCGTGTGTGCTCACGCATGCCTGTATCTGTGTGTGTGTGTGCTCACGCATGCCTGTATCTGTGTGTGTGTGTGTGCTCACGCATGCCTGTATCTGTGTGTGTGTGTGTGCTCACGCGTGCCTGTATCTGTGTGTGTGTGAGTGTGTGTGTGTGTCTGTGTGTGTGTGTGTGTGTGTGTGTGTGTGTGCTCACGCGTGCCTGTATCTGTGTGTGTTTTTACAAGCCTGTGCCTGCCTATGTAACAATGCTTGTGTGTTTTTCTAAGTGCATGTGTGTTTATACCTGAGTATATTTGTGTGTGCGTGCGTGTGCATATGTGGGATAGTAATGTAAACATGCTGAACACCGAATGGTCTGAACACTGTGCATTTTGGGAAGTCGTTTCCATTGGTGGAGAGTGTAGGACCCAGAGAGTGGAGCAGGCTTACGGGAAAGGGAAAACCTTTTAGAACAGAGATAAGGAGAAACCGTCAATCTGTGGAATTCACGGCTACAGTAGGCTGTGCAGGACAAATCATTGAATATATTTGAGACAGAAATAGCTAAGTTCTTAATTGTCAAGGTGCTTGACGGTTATAGGGAGAAAGTGAGACAATGGTATTGAGAAGTTTATCAGCCCTGGTGAAGCAGACTCGTTTGGGCTGAATAGGCCAACTTGTGCTCCTATGTTTTGTAGTTTTATGTCAGGATCACAGGACACAGATCAAATCACCTTCCAACAGGTGCGAAGTATTGAACAAAAACAGGTTGCTGTCTAGAAGTGCTGAAAAAGCACAGCAGGTCCATTGCTGATGAAGGGCTTTTGCCCAATACCTCGATTTCCCTGCTCCTCGGATGCTGCCTGACCTGCTGTGCTTTTCCAGCACCACGCTAATCGAGACTCTAACTCCCAGCATCTGCAGTCCTCACTTTTGTCTAAAAATAGAACGCTGTTAATCCTTTAATTACTTGGAATGTGGACGCAGATTTCTATATTTTAATATTTAAATCTGAGAACTTCCTTCAAGTCACAGTCTCGAGATAACGTAAGGTCTCATCTGAAAAAGTGACATCTCAGCTGAGAAACTGCATTAAAGGTGAAAGTTCCGCATCTGTCTGTCTCTCAAACTACAGTCAGTTTGGTTCTATTTCCAAACTAGGAATTTAGTAAGTGTGACATGAGCTGACTGCCTTGAGGCTGTGTACTTGTAGAACACAGTCGCATGTATCTGCAAATGCAAATCGGCAAATCCAAATTCAGCCCCCAGACGACAGCGGAAGATGCAGAAAATGGAATAAAATTCACCCGGAGTCCTCATGAATGGGACACTCAGAGGTGCGTGTTGTTGGGACAGATCTTCTGTCCCTGTGTTCGTTTGGAGGAGAGAGACACCGGGTCTGATTAAAAGTATAAACAGGTTTAATGAGAGAGAATCGTACACAGTACAGTGAGGTGTCTAGCTCACTGGAGAAGGCGCGTTGTGACTATATTTTTAATTTGTCTATCCTTTTGTTCTCTCACATTCCAGAGTTACATCCTTATTTGGTAAAATGCAGAATTTTGGCATGTCATTGGTTCTCACGTGATAACATTCTATTACCTCAGTTTGAGCTACGTGCATTTAGACACGGCTCCAATGTCCTGTTATCTCTCACCCTCCCTGGGGCCTCTTCAGGCTATGCCATCAGCTTTTCAGTCTGTTCTTAGTGTAACATAATGGCTTACTGTTGTCTAGTGAAGCTAACAAGTTCCAGACTTGCTAATACTACCTTACGTGAGCACTACCTAACAATAAAGTTTCTTACACTACCTAACCTTAATAATGGATCCCAACAGTGTGTACAAATGCAGCAGAAACAGTTCATTTATTGTGTATAATGTGAGGAATAGTTCTGAAAGAAAGATTGTTTCTGCGTTGCAGGGAGAGCAGAACCCACTATTTAATGTGTATAATGTGAGAAATTATTGTGAAGGTGAAATGATTTCTGTGATGTACAGGGAGCATAACTTATCTCCAAGGATTGTGTTGCACTCTGAGGAAGGTCAGTCCAGATTCAAACCTGTGCATTTTTATAGAACATAGAACATTGCAGCGCAGTACAGGCCCTTTGATCCTCCATGTTGCGCTGCCCTGACGTACTAATCCGAAGCCCATCTCACCCACACTGATCTATGTACGTCCATATGCTTGTCCAATGATATGTGGATAATCCTTGGAAACACAGAAATAGAGAACACACACCGGATCATCAACGCCACACTCACAGGAATCCGATTCACGAGAGAGGAAGGAAAGGACAACCAGCTCCCATTCCTGGACGTGATGGTACAGAGAACACCGAACGGAGAATTCCCCACGAAGGTACACAGGAAAACAACACACCCAAGTCCTGAACTACGAAAGCAACCACCCCAACACACACAAACGAAGTTGCATCAAGACACTATTCAAAAGGGCCACAACACACTGCAGCACACCAGAACTGCAAAAAGAGGAAGAAGAACACCTATACAAGGTATTCGCCAAAAACGGATACCCGCGCAATTTCATCAACAGATGCCTAAGGGATAGAGGACATGCCGCAACCCAAAGGACTGGACACACTCCCATACATCAGGAGCATTTCTGAACTGACAGTCAGACTGCTGCGACCACTAGGACTCATAACAGCACACAAACCAACAGCCACTCTCAGACAACAACTCACCAGGACAAAGGACCTGATACCCAGCATGAGCAAAACCAATGTAGTGTACAAAATCCCATGCAAGGACTGCACAAAACACTACATAGGACAAACAGGAAGACAGCTAACAACCCGCATCCACGAACACCAACTAGCCACGAAACGACATCACCAGCTATCCCTAGTAGCTACACACTCCAATGACAAGCAACAGTACTATTATAGGACAAGCCAAACAGAGAACAGCCAGGGAATTCCTAGAGGCATGGCACTCCTCCACAGATTCAATCAATAAGCACATCGACCTGGGCCCAATATATCGGCCACTGCAGCGGACAGCTGGAACTGACAACCGGAAGCGGCAGAGACAAACCACTACAAATGCCGGAGGAAAGATCACAGAAGCGCTTCACAGGAGGCTCCCAAACACTGAGGGTGTCACCTAGACAGGGGAGGAAACATCTGCAACACAAACTCCCAGCTCGGCGAACAGAACCCACAACAATGAGCACCCGAGCTACAAATCTTCTCCCAAACTTTGAACACCCATTCATCTCTCATTCCACTTTCGCCTCCACATTCCTAGTGAAGGGGTTATAGTCGAAGCGTCAACTCTTCCTGCCCCTTGGACGTTGCGTGACCTGCAGTCCTTTTCCAGCCCCACCCTTTTCCACTCTGACTCGCCAGCACCTGCGGTCCTCACGCTCTCCTCCTGTGACCGATTGGTGACCATTTGCCAGAAGCTGAGAACAAATGATTACACTGACAAAACGACGACAGCCCCTGAAAGGTATTCTATCTTAATATGAATCTTGGGTGAGCATGAATTAAGTGCCATTCCACTGTCAAGAAAAGTCAAGCCGACTTATTACAACTTGGTGGGTGACATTAGATTGGCCTGATCTGGTTTAAACCTCTTTACCGCCATTCGCTTTAATTCTGTTGGCCGATGCTCTGACAGTCAGACACGTTCGGGCCAGGCTGAAGGGTGAAAATAAAGGAGCTAATCGCAGAGACCCAGACATGGAGAGCAGAAGGAGGCCTGTGGTTATATTCTTCACTATACTTGAGAGGCTCATCCTCCTCAGGTTAAAAGTTGTTATACATTTCTCATTTAATGTCATTTAAGTAATCAATCCTGAAAATTGCCCGCCATTTTTGCACCAACGCACTACTTTTGGGTTTAAAGTCGCAGAGTTTTTGCACAATTGCGATTATTTATGCTGCAACACTGTCTAGGTTCAGAGCGAAGATTGTTAATGCAGTAAAATTCCTGGTTACATGAGTTCATTGTTGTTATGAATATATCAAATTACTTTGTGAGAGCAAAAACCCGTTCATGGAACGCTATTTTTCATTCACCCGTAGGATGTTGGCATTACCGGCTGTGTCAGCGTTTACCTCCTCGTCTCTAGTTGCCCCTTGACAATGTCTTCCTGGACCGCTGCAGTCCATGTACCGTACGTAGATCTACAGTTGTATCCGGAAGGCATTTGCAAAATCTTGTTCCTGCGACCAGGCGGGAATGGTTATATATTCCCCGAGTCGGGATGGTGAGGTGCTCAGAGGGGAACTTGCAGGGGAGTTCTTACTCGTGTATCTTGTCTTTTCTAGTTGGAAGTGGTCATGGATTTGGAAGGTGCTGACTGGTGAATTTGGTGAATTTCTGCAGTACACCCTGTAGAAACTGCTACGACTGAGTCTTAGATTAGAAGGTAGTGCTTTCTTTTTAGATTAGATTAGATTAGACTTACAGTGTGGAAACAGGCCCTTCGGCCCAACAAGTTCACACCGACCCACCGAAGCGAAACCCACCCATACCCCTACATTACCCCTTACCTAACACTACGGGCAATTTAGCATGGCCAATTCACCTAACCCGCACATCTTTTTTGGACTGTGGGAGGAAACCGGAGCACCCGGAGGAAACCCACGCAGACACGGGGAGAACGTGCAAACTCCACACAGTCAGTCGCCTGAGTCGGGAATTGAACCCGGGTCTTCAGGCGCTGTGAGGCAGCAGTGCTAACCACTGTGCCACCGTGCCGCCCATTCTTTGTGTACATGCAGTCAATAAAGTGCGCTGTTTTGCCCTGAATGGTGTCTTGAGCTTCTGGATTGCTATTGGAGTTGCATCTGCTCGGAAGTGAAGTATTTCATGGCATTCCTGGCAGAGCATCGTTACATCGAACATACAACAGGAAAAGGTGGAGGCTGGTACAGTTGCAAAATGTAAAAGGTGTATGGATTATTCTACGAATAGGAAGGAATTAGAGGGTTGTGGGCTGGGTGCTGGCAGGTGTGACTAGATTGAGTTGGGATACCTTGTCAGAATGGACGGGTTGGACCGAAGGTTCTGCTTTTGCGCTGTACATCGCTATGACTTTGAACGTAGAACAGTACAGTACAGCACAGAACAGGCCCTTCAGCTCACGATGTTGTGTTGACCACTGATCCTCATGTAAGCATCCTCAAATTTCTGTGACCATATGCATGTCCAGCAGTCTCTTAAATGTCCCCAATGACCTCGCTTCCACAACTGCTGCTGGCAACACATTCCATGCTCTCACAACTCTCTGTGTAAAGAACCCGCCTCTGACATCCCCTCTATACTTTCCTCCAACCCGCTTAAAACTATGACCCCTCGTGTTAGCCATTTCTGCCCTGGGAAATAGTCTCTGGCTATCGACTCTATCTATGCCTCTCATTATCTTGTATACCTCAATTAGGTCCCCTCTCCTCCTCCTTTTCTCCAAAGAAAAAAGTCCGAGCTCAGTCAACCTCTCTTCATAAGATAAGCCCTCCAGTCCAGGCAGCATCCTGGTAAACCTCCTCTGAACCCTCTCCAAAGCATCCACATCTTTCCTATAATAGGGTGACCAGAACTGGACGCAGTATTCCAAGTGCGGTCTAACCAAAGTTTTACAGAGCTGCAACAAGATCTCACGACTCTTAAACTCAATCCCCCTGTTAATGAAAGCCAGAACACCATTTGCTTTCTTAACAACCCTGTCCACTTGGGTGGCCATTTTAAGGGATCTGTGTACCTGCACCCCAAGATCCCTCTGTCCCTCCACACTGCCAAGAATCCTATCCTTAATCCTGTACTCAACTTTCGAATTCGACCTCCCAAAATGCATCACCACGCATTTATCCAGGTTGAACTCCATCTGCCACCTCTCAGCCCATCTCTGCATCCTGTCAATGTCCCGCTGCAGCCTACAACAGTCCTCTATACTGTCAACGACACCTACTGTCATCTGCAAACTTGCTAACCCATCCTTCAATCCCCTCATCCAAGACATGAATAAAAATTACAAACAGTAGAGGCCCAAGGACAGAGCCCTGTGGAACACCACTCACCACAGACTTCCAGGCAGAATATTTTCCTTCTACTACCACTCGCTGTCTTCTGTTGGCCAGCCAATTCTGTATCCAGACAGCTACGTTCCCCTGTATCCCATTCCTCCTGACCTTCTGAATGACCCTACCATGGGGAACCTTATCAAATGCCTTGCTGAAGTCCATATACACCACATCCACAGCTCGACCCTCATCAACTTTTCTAGTCACATCCTCAAAGAACTCGATAAGGTTTGTGAGGCATGACCTGCCCCTCACAAAGCCGTGGTGACTGCATTTAATCAAGCCATGCTCTTCCAGATGGTCATAAATCCTATCCCTCAGAATCCTTTCTAACACCTTGCAGACGACAGACGTGAGACTTACTGGTCTGTAATTGCCGGGGATTTTTCTATTTCCTTTCTTGAAGAGAGGAATTACATTTGCCTCTCTCCAGTCCCCAGGTACGACTCTAATGGAGAGCGAGGATGCAAAGATCGTCACAAGTGGCGAAGCAATCACATTTCTCGTTTCCCAAAGCAGCCGAGGACAAATCTGGTCCGGGTCTAGCGACTTGTCAATCTTAATGTTTGACAAAATTTTCAGCACATCAGCTTCCTCTATCTCTATCCATTCCAGCATGCACACCTGCTCTTCAAAGGTTTCATTCACTACAAAGTTCGTTTCTTTCGTAAAGACAGAAGCAAAAAGCTCATTTAGGGCTTCCCCTACCTCCTCAGATTCCACACACAAGTTCCCTATGCTATCCCTGATCGGCCCTACTCTTCCTTTGACCATTCTCTTATTCCTCACATAAGTGTAAAATGCCTTTGTGTTCTCCCTAATCCATTCTGCCAAGCCTTTCTCCTGCCCCCTCCTGGCTCTCCTCAGACCATTTTTGAGCTCCTTCCTCGCCTGCCTGTAATGCTCTAGAGCTGAAAATGTGTTGCTGGTTAAAGCGCAGCAGGTCAGGCAGCATCCAAGAAACAGGAAATTCGGCGTTTCGGGCCAGAGCCCTTCATCAGGAATGAGGAGAGGGTGCCAGGCAGGCTCAGATAAAAGGTAGGGAGGAGGGACTTGGGGGAGGGGCGATGGAGGTGGGATAGGTGGAAGGAGGTCAAGGTGAGGGTGATAGGCCGGAGTGGGGTGGGGGCGGAGAGGTCAGGAAGAGGATTGCAGGTTAGGAGGGTGGTGCTGAGTTCAAGGGATTCGACTGAGACAAGGTGGGGGGAGGGGAAATGAGGAAACTGGAGAAATCTGAGTTCATCCCTTGTGGTTGGAGGGTTCCCAGGCGGAAGATGAGGCGCTCCTCCTCCAACCGTCGTGTTGTTATGGTCTGGCGATGGAGGAGTCCAAGGACCTGCATGTTCTTGGTGGAGTGGGAGGGGGAGTTAAAGTGTTGAGCCACGGGGTGGTTGGGTTGGTTGGTTCGGGCGTCCCAGAAGTGTTCTCCATCGTCAGACCATAACAACACGACAGTTGGAGGAAGAGCGCCTCATCTTCCGCCTGGGAACCCTCCAACCACAAGGGATGAACTCAGATTTCTCCAGTTTCCTCATTTCCCCTCCCCCCACCTTGTCTCAGTCAAATCCCTCGAACTCAGCACCGCCCTCCTAACCTGCAATCTTCTTCCTGACCTCTCCGCCCCCACCCCACTCGGGCCTATCACCCTCCCCTTGACCTCCTTCCACCTATCACATCTCCATCGCCCCTCCCCCAAGTCCCTCCTCCCTACCTTTTATCTTAGCCTGCCTGGCACCCTCTCCTCATTCCTGATGAAGGGCTTGTGCCCGAAACGTCGACTCTCCTGCTCCTTGGATGCTGCCTGACCTGCTGCGCTTTTCCAGCAACACATTTTCAGCTCTGATCACCAGCATCTGCAGTCCTCACTTTCTCCTCGAAGAATGTAATCCTGTAGAGCTGAGCTTGACCCTAGCTTCCTCCACCTTATGTAAGCAACCTTCTTCCTTTTGACGAGAAGCTCCACCGCTCTCATCATCCAAGGTTCCTTTATCTTACCCCTTCTTGCCTGTCTCAGAGGGACATATTTATTCATCACTCGCAACAACTGTTCCTTAAACAGTCTCCACATGTTTATAGTGCCTTTACCATGGAACAATTGCTCCCAGTCCATGCTTCCTAACTCATGTCTAATCGCATCATCGTTTCCTCTTCCCCATTAAATATCCTCCCATTTTGCCTCATCCTCTCCTTCTCCATAGCTACGTAGAATGTGAGGCAGTTGTTGTTATGCCAGTGAAAGAAGGGAATTAAGCAGGGAACCTGCGGATGCCCCATCGTTCCATGATCCAAAGGAATTGACCAAGGAAAAGAATTATTCAGTAATTGCTATCAGCTTGGAGCCCTCTGTAGGTCTCCATCAAAATGAAATCCGTAGTAGGGCTCTGCTGACATTACCTCGAACAGTTAATCAGAAATTATTTGACTATGAAATACATGATCTCACTCCTACGTTAACATTCAATAGAATGTCACAATTGCTAACTGTTTTAGTGTGAGAAGTTGTGACAGGCGATTATATGACGTTATCAGAAATCACACATCCAAACATTTATTTATTCAGTAACAATGTCCAGGTGAAGAGTAAATTTCAGTAACGCAATAAATAAGCTCATGACGTGAATTCCTCACGTTTGATAACAAATGATTGCAGTCCCCAGTTTTAAGCGTGAAGCTTCCAGCTCCCAATGGGCTGCTACTCCAATGCAGTCACAGGCAGAAACTTCCATCAGGGCAAAGACATTGTCATTGCTGGTTCACACACACACACTCACACACACACACACACACACACGCGCACACACACACACACACACACTCACACTCACACACTCACACTCACACACACACTCACTCACACACTCACACTCACACTCTCCTCCTCACACACACACACACACACAGACACACACACACACACTCACACACACACATACTCACACACACGCACACACACACACACTCACACACACACATACTCACACTCTCCTCCTCTCACACACACAGACACACACACACTCACACACACACATACTCACACACACACACGCACACACACACTCACACTCACACTCTCCTCCTCACACACACACACAGACACACACACACACACTCACACACACACATACTCACACACACACACACAGACACGCACACACACTCACACACACTCACACTCTCCTCACACACACACACTCACACACACGCACTCACACACACACACTCACACTCACACTCTCCTCCTCACACACACACACAGACACACACACACACACTCACACACACACATACTCACACACACACACACAGACACGCACACACACTCACACACACTCACACTCACACACACACACTCCTCCTCACACACACACACACACTCACACACTCACACTCACACACACACACTCACACACACACTCACACACACACACACACACACACTCCTCCTCACACACACACACACACACTCACATACACACACTCACACCGCCCTCCGCCCCCACATACACACACACACACACTCCCCCCTCACACACACACACACACACTTTCCCCCTGACAGACACACACTCCTCCTCACACACACTCACACACACACTCACACCGCCCTCCGCCCCCCCACACACAGACACGCACACAGACACACACACACACACTCCCCCCTCACACACACACACTCCCCCCTCACACCCCCCCCCCACACACCCCCCCCCACACACACACGCATACACACACACACACCCTCTCTCTCTTCCATTTCTCTTTATTAATCCTTTTCCATGTTCTCTACAAGCTCATAATCATTCTGTATCTCTCCCGCATTTAATCAATCCCTTTGTTCTCGTTCCTAAAACATAAACTGCTCCCAATCCTCAAGTAAGCTGATCTAATGCAAAGGCATGTTACAACCTTACAGTCCTGATCCACAGGTATAAATTCCAGGTGCGATAATGTCATGCCTCAATTTCCATTCACTCAAATTCAACACCACAGGCCAATTCATGCAGAAAAATGCTTGACGCATTCCACAATGTTTCTAAAATTGTGCATGCAGTAATTGCCATCATTGTTGTTCCTGGTTGGTGACATTAACTTGTTTAGGTTTGCAGACTAGTTACTGCTTTTACTAAAAACAGAAGATCTATGAAGGTTTGGCAGCATGTGTCGAAAGAAATCAAACTTTTCCACCAAGTTCTGTCCACAGATGCTTGCCAGACTTGCTGAGATTTTCTAGCCATTTCCTTATTTCCAGAATCCCCTGTGCTTTCGGTTTATAGTTGTTTGTTGACTTTGTTGAGCGATTGATAGTCAGTCACATAAGTGATCATCATATATTCCAGTGTCATATTCAGTGATATTCACCATTTTCTCAACAAATAACAGGGCTGTTGTTTCACTTCAGTGAAAGGTGTTTGCTGGTGGTTTAACATGGTGGTCACTATGGGTCAAGTGAGAGGTGTGATTGAGCAGGATAGACTGTCATGGTAACCTCAGCTGATGTAAGGAATTAACCTACATATTTGCTGTCCTTCTGCGTTGCAAGTCAGTCTTTGAGTCGACAGAGTCTACCCGAACACTTTGCACAGCCAAGCATCCGAAATATGTAAATAAAACCAAAGGTGTGGGGAATCTCAGCTGGTCAGGCAGGGTCTGTGGAGAGAGAAAGAAAGCAGAGTTAATGGTTCCAGTCTAGTGACCCCTCTTCAAAATCCTTGTTTGTTTTTCTGAACAAGTGTTCCTGGAGTTGAAACGTTAGCTCTCTCTGTCTCCCTTAACAGATATTGCCGTGTGTTCTGATTATCTCACACAGCCCCTGTTCTTGCTTCAAACCTCCAGCATCTGCACCCCCCTGTTGCACCCTGAATGAATGACCTTTTGAGATTAGCTTGGCCGTTTTACTCGATGTCATTTCCCGAACGCCAGCCCGTGTGCCTCATACACTCGGCCAGTTCTCTGACCTTTGATGTCTGCCCGTGCTGGTCACTTTTAATTTTCTGATTTCAGTGGAAAGAACTGCCCATGGTCAGGTGGAACCCAATGCAAAGTAAAATCATACCCTGTGTGGTTCATTTCATGGAGAGGATATTACACAGAAACTCTGCTACTGTGCAATTTTGCAACGTTAATTCACTAACTGGATCACTTAGCCAATTATTAGAGGGATTCACTGTCCGAATATCATTGCAATCGGTGTTGGTAACTGACTAGGGTGATCCAAGGATACATGTAACACAATGTAGATGTGATCATGGTAAAGTCACACTGTATTTGAGTGAATACCCCACCTTGACGATCCAACAGTGTTGTGAGCACCAGTATTCATTGGTTTAGAAATAATCATAGATACCTTCCGGCTCTGCCCTTCCTTGAACCATGTTTCTGTAATCGCTAAGACGTCCCATTCCCAAATCCTGCAGCCATCACCTGAGTTCATCTGTTTTACCTGCTAGGTCTCTGAGTTTGAAATAATGAATTTTGATTTATCAGTCTTAACTCGTTCTCAGCTTTGCGGTTGCCTGCGTTGACACTTTGATCTGTCCCTCTTCCCAACTGTACCAGCCCCAGACGTTGTCATGTTTCTCGTTTTGCCTGTGCTGCCCACCAACAGCCCCCCACCCAATTACTCAGTATGAATTCTGTCGAGCGGAATCTTCCCACCAGGATATCGGTTCTCCTCCAAGTCAGTTTCCAACAACCATTCATATACAAGTCACTTCTGTGCCAGAAGAGATTCCAATGATCCAAAAACACATATTATTTCCAGTTGCACCCCCAGTTCTGCAGACACACATTCATCTGCTCTATCCTTGCATTTCTACTTCCATTAGCATGTGGCACAGCGAACAATCCAGTTATTACTACCTTTTAGGCCCTGCTTTTTAACGCTGTGTCCAATTTCAAATAAGCTCCCTTCAGAACATTTCCATTTCTCTGCCTAGAGGCATGGCATTCATCCACAAACTCCATCAACAAACACATCGACCTGGACCCAATATACCAACCACTACAGTGGACAGCTGAAACTGACACCCGGAAGCGGCAAGGACAGACCACTATAAATACCGGAAGAAACATCAAAGAAGCGCTTCGCAGGAGGCTCCAGAGCACTGATGATATCTCCTAGCCAGGGGACGAAACGTTTGCAACAGAAACTTCCAGCTCGGCGAACAGAACCACAACAACGAGCACCCGAGCTACAAATCTTCGCACAAACCTTGAGCCTATATATTCTATTGCCTTCTGACAGGCAGCTAAAGGCCATCACAGGTTCAGATGCCATTGACCGTCTTCAGCTGTCCCACTCATCACATGACTCGTATTTGCTTCGGTCCCTTCATTTACTTTTCTCTCTAGAGTCGCTCTCTTCTCCATCGGTTCGGCGTCGCCCATGGTCAGTGGTCAACATCTGCTTCTGTTGTGTCGAATATATGGGCTTGATCTGGGGATCCGGCAATCTTCCACTGTTACCCTGAATGAAGGACGTCAGCCTTTGTAATCTCGTTATAAGACCATAAGACATAGGAGTGGAAGTAAGGCCATTCGGCCCATCGAGTCCACTCCGCCATTCAATCACGGCTGATGGGCATTTCAACTCCACTTACCAGCGTTCTCCCCGTAGCCCTTAATTCCTCGAGACAACAAGAATCTATCAATCTCGGCCTTGAAGACATTTAGCGTCCCGGCCTCCACTGCACTCTGCGGCAATGAATTCCACAGGCCCACCACCCTCTGGCTGAAGAAATGTCTCCGCATTTCTGTTCTGAATTGACCCCCTCTAATTCTAAGGCTGTGTCCACGGGTCCTAGTCTCCTCGCCTAACGGAAACAATTTCCTAGCGTCCACCCTTTCCAAGCCATGTATTATCTTGTACGTTTCTATTAAGTCTACCCTTAATCTTCTAAACTCCAACGAATACAATCCCAGGATAACATTTGCCCTGTAGACTTCTGAGACTTATACTTGGCATCTCAGCCCCAGATCTCATTCCCAGGGCTAGAATGTACTGAAAAAGGAAAAATAAGTACCTCAGAGGCATTGAACTGGTGTTGGCAGGTTCTCGTGCATCGAGGCTGTGATTAGAGAATGCGAAGCTTGTGTTGGGCTGAGCTAAATTAAATCTATTGTAAATAGACAGAGTGCTCAGACATTATTTGGATCATTGCAGGCAGATCTGAGGGATCTGAAGGGAGGATAGATTGTCCTGAGAAGGAGTACAACATAGGTTTATGAGATTGATAACTAGATTTCTGGTTGAAAATGTGTTGCTGGTTAAAGCACAGCAGGTCAGGCAGCATCCAAGGAATAGAAAATTCGATGTTTCGGGCATAAGCCCTTCATCAGGAATGAGGAGAGGGTGCCAGGCAGGCTAAGATAAAAGGTAGGGAGGAGGGACTTGGGGGAGGGGCGATGGAGATGTGATAAGTGGAAGGAGGTCAAGGTGAGGGTGATAGGCCGGAGTGGGGTGAGGGCGGAGAGGTTAGGAAGAAGATTGCAGGTAAGGAGGGCGGTGCTGAGTTGAGGGAACCGACTGAGACAAGGTGGGGGGAGGGGAAATGAGGAAACTGGAGAAATCTGAGTTCATCCCTTGTGGTTGGAGGGTTCCCAGGCGGAAGATGAGGCGCTCCTCCTCCAGCCGTCGTGTTGTCAACTAGATTTCTGGGTTCAGTTATGAAAGATTCAACAAATTGGACCTGGTTCCACCAGAATTTGGAAGTTAAAGGCGTGACCAAAATCTTCAAGGCATTAAAGGGAAAAGACAGGGTAGACTAAGATAAATTAATTACACAAGTAGGGGATTAGAACTAGGGTTATTTTGTAAAAATGAGGGCCAGCCCCTTCAGAAAGCTGTTCAGAAGCGATTCTACACACGAGAGGAGTTTGAAATTTGGAACTCTCTTCCACAAGTGCAAGTTCTGAATTCTAATTTGAGTTAGATGTATATTTGTTAAGCAAAAATTTGAAGATAGATGGAGCTCGGGCCATAGATTGACTATGAGGTGATTGGATAGTAGAACAGATTGGAGGAGCTGAATGGTGAACTCTTGTTCATATAGCCCTACAGTTCATACTCCAGGTTAAAACGTCTTTTGGCACACCGGTGAATTCCACGTGAGCATCGAGCGCCTCCCAGTGTCTCTGCTTGAATAAGTTCTCCATCATTAGCCCAGAGCTGCAGTATAATTAATTAGCTGATTTGTTTTTCATATTCCTGACATCGTTTACCATTGAATGAACCCTGCCTCCCACTAAATAACAGGAGCAGTTATTAGTCAACTTGCTGAAGTTTAGGTGAATGAGGGGGCACTCTATTAGGTCCCTGTAACATTCTGACATGATAGGTTGGTGTAACAACAGGAAGGATGGCCCCACCAGCGACCATCAATATTGAAATCCAGGAGTCACAATTTAAGAAAACGTGGAGATGATGAGAAATCTCTCCATCTGTTGTTTGAGATTCTGTGCTCATTTAGCCTCCAGCACCCCCCTAGCCAACGCAGAAAATACTCATCTTTCAACACCTGCTGTTTCTTTCAATCCCTGCATTCTTGGTCAAAACGCACCAAATCCAAGCCCTAACTCGGTCTCACTGTCCAATTACAGTGTGGAAACAGGCCCTTCAGCCCAACAAGTCCACACCGACCCGCAACCCAGCCAGGCCCATTCCCCTACATTTACCCCTTCACCTAACACTACGGGCAATTTAGCACAGCCAATTCACCTAACCCGCACATCTTTGGAGGAAACCCACACAGACAGGGGGAGAATGAGCAAACTCCACACAGTCAGTCGCATGAGGCAGGAATTGAACCTGGATCTCTGGCCTTGTGAGGCAGCAGAGCTAACCACTGTGCCACCGTGCTGCCCCATTTGGCTTCTAAATCGTTCCTATTCAGATACCTGTCTAAATATCATTTCTTACTGAGTTTAGCAGACTTATGAGGGCAGTTTCTATTCATGGTATTTGTTGTCTACTTCCTCACTATTACTCAATAATGTGGACAGCGATAGTAAAGAGCTGAAAATGTGTTGCTGGAAAAGCGTCGACTCGCCTGCTCCTTGGATGCTGCCTGACCTGCTGCGCTTTTCCAGCAACACATTTTCAGCCCTGATCTCCAGCACCTGCAATCCTCACTTTCTCCTAGCGATAGGGAAGAGATTGACTTCTGATTCTTAATGAAGGGAGTGGGGTGAAATTCTTTACCTCAAACTGGCCGCGCCCTGTGGGTCAAAGGTGTTTTGTAGCCAATGCTTTCGATGTTAAAGCTTGCCCTTCAGGAAGGCAGGTTGGTTGACAGTTTGCTGAGGATGATCCCAGACAAGAATAAGTTTGAGCTGTTCCAAGTGCAGCGAATTAAACAATAACCTAGGAGGAGAAGAATATACCTCGTGGTCACCAGAAGCAGACCAAGACTCTTCACCCATCCATCTCCTGCTGTCATACCTGAGGTTTTCCGAAACCCTGAATTTGCTTCTGAATCTATCTGTGTGTCCCATCAGCTGTAATTCTTGAGTCTCCAGGAGTTCAATGCGAAAAATCGAATCCAGGTATAACCCAACATCATTTATGGGTGTTGGTTTAGTTTTGTTGATTGAGTGGTTAATTTGTGAAGCGGTGTGATGCTAACAGCGTGTGCACAATTAACATCACTGGCTGATGTTACTATAAAGGACTCGCCTTGTCACTCTCTCCACTCACCCGAGGTATCACAGCCCTGAGCATAAATCACCAGGCATCTCTCTCTAATGAGGCAGCAGGTCTATGATCCGGTAAGGCTATGGTGACTTGAATGTTATTAACGTAATAATTGTTTTAATTAGGGCAGCATGCACATAAAACCCATCTGTGGGACCTATTCCATGGTGACATGCTGCAACTCCCTCCCTCTCCCAAATCAGTTCAAAATTGAAACAAACCATATTGAGAAGATTTCAATCAATGACTGGGATTCCTTAATATCCGATCATATTCAGTCTACAGTTATATGTGCTAAATTCTTCAGGCTCAGCAACTCCAATTATATTGTGACTCGTTTTCTTTATTTTATCCCTGGCTCTTTCAGTCCATGTCATAGCGATTATAAACCTGTCTCGGGGAAAGCGCGGACTTAGCAAGTGCACCATGTGTTATCCCGTGATGATAACAGTGGTGGATCTACTGCTCATTATCATTGAGGTCATAATGTTTTATTGTTTATTTCTTGGACATGAGTACCGTCTGTAGCATTCTCAGTGTCATCAGTTGTGCAGCCACAGATTGTTCTGTCAGGTTTACTGTTACTTTCTGTTTTTCATCATCTGCTGCCAGAAGATGAAAATCAAATATTGCTCAGGGAAACCCGCAGCTTTACTACTAGCATTGGCATCATTTCTACTGTTGTTGAAAAATATTCCGTTCCAATTTGCATATGAACCTCATGAAATTACTGGCAATGTACCATGTTTCAGCTCTGTAAAGCCTAGTTATTGTGCTACGCCCTGGTGGGTGGCGTTTTCTGGATTAGATATAATTTTAAGTCTTTTGGCCCCATTGGTATTAATGATATTGCTGAACGCATTGACACTCAGTCAGATTTTATTGACAAGTCGAGTTCTCAGAGGACTGAGGATTGTCAACAAGAGAAAGGATCAAAGTGACCCAGAAATGCAGAGCAGTAGGAAATCCTTGATTTTTCGCTTCACTATTTCCAGAAGCTTCATATTTTTGTGGCTTAGATATGTCCTATATAGCTTTAATGTTGTATCTTACTTTGACACGACACCTCATTTTGGACTTTTGTGCAAGTTGGGTATATGCTGCAGAACATCAATTGCTGTCACGAATCCTTTTATTCACATTTCAACTCTGTCCAGGTTCCGAGAGCAGTTTCAGAGTGCTGGGAAATATTCAATCACAACAATTATTCTATCATTTAATAAGGAAAAAAAAATACGATTGCAGTCTGTTGTGTTGTCCTTACCTTTGAGATAGTCGGCCCAATATCAATCCACACTGCCCCAGAGGTACCTAGTAACATCTTCCAAGAAAATAGCTAAACAAGAGAAATCTAAATGCAGACACGCAGTGAGTATTTGCCATTAAAAAAATCATCAGTGGACCCCCATCAGCATTGGTTTCCAGATGAGCTAAATGAGGTGAAAGTAAGCACTGACTTTGTACAAGATCAGAGGCTAGAGTGTGGTGCTGGAAAAGCACAGCAGTTCAGGTAGCAGCCGACGAGCAGGAGAACCGATATTTCGGGCATGAAGACTTTCATCAGGAATCAAAATGAGCTGACCTCAAACACAGATGGTAGTGATGGGAAAAGGACAGCAGAACTGCGTGTGAGACAGCAGCCAGGCTGGGAGTGAATGGTTTTAATTGACTGTCTGTTCCAATATCTCCTGGCAGGACAGGAGCAACAGTCTAAATACAGCGCAGTACAAGCCCTTCGGCCCTCGATGTTGCCCACCTAACCTACACTAGCCCACTATCCTCCATATGCCTATCCAATGCCCGTTTAAATGCCCATAAAGAGGGAGAGTCCACCACTGCTACTGGCAGGGCGTTCCATGAACTCATGACTCGCTGAGTAAGGAATCTACCCCTAACATCTGTCCTATACCTACCTCCCCTTAATTTAAAGCTATGCCCCCTCGTAATATCTGACTCCATACGTGGAAAAAGGTTCTCATGGTCAACCTTATCTAAACCCCTAATCATTTTGTACACCTCTATCAAGTCACCCCTAAACCTTCTTTTCTCCAATGAGAACAGCCCCAAGTGCCTCAGCCTTTCTATTTGAGTGATTTCAGAAATCCTCCTTTCAATGGGGCCCGTGACTCAATTGATTTATCAAACTCAAAACGAGTGACCTCAGCAATTGTTACTTGCTGGTTATGGGCTACACTCCAGAGCACGTGTTCCCTGCCCGGTTTCCCACTGTCACCTACATGTCTGCCAGCGTGCTTCGAGGTTTTCCCCAAAATGAAATGCGCTGTTAACGTGATTGTTCGTACTACTGATTGGACAGATAAATTGTTCTATACTCGACAATGTCTCTCCGAAACAACACCGCAGAGCCTGTCATGAAACGCACAGCCATGGGTAGAGTTAAGTTTGACTCCTTGTTAGTTAACGTCCCTTAAGACATAACTCTCCAAAAGCAGTGGGAACCAATTCTGCTGTTATGGGCTCCAATCCATCTTTCCTATAGTAGGGTGACCAGAACTGGACACAATATTCCAAGTGTGGTCTCACCAGTAGAGCTGCAGCAAAACCTCGCGGCTCTTAAATTCGATCCCCCATTAATGAAAGCCAAAACACCATATGCTTTCTTAACAACACTATCTACTTGGGTGGCAACTTTGAGGGATCTATGTACTTGCACACCCAGATCCCTCTGTCCCTCCACACTGCCAAGAATCCTGTCTTTAATCCTATGTTCAGCATTCAAGTTCGACCTTCCAAAACGCATCACTTCACATTTATCCAGGTTGAACTCCATCTGCCATTTCTCAGCCCAGCTCTGCATCCTGTCTATGTCTCTCTGCACCCTGCAATAGCCCTCGATACTATCGACGACACCTCCAACCTTTGTGTCACCTGCAAATTTACTAACCCAGCCCTCAACCTCCTTGTCCAAGTCATTTATAAAAACTACAAAGAACAGAGCCCTGTGGAACCCCACTCCACACTGACCTCCAGGCAGAATATTTTCCATCTACAACCACTCTCTGCCTTCTGTCAGCCAACCAATTCTGAATCCAGATAGCCAAATCTCCCTGCATCCTATGTTTCCTGACTTTATGAATGAGCCTACCATGGGGAACCCTATCAAATGGTTGTTAATTGTGTTTTGAACTGCACCAGGAGAGGAAAGTGCTGCTGTGTATTCTATCATATTGCTGTTTTTAGATTAGATTAGATTACTTACAGTGTGGAAACAGGCCCTTCGGCCCAACAAGTCCACACCGACCCGCAACCCACCCATATATTACCCATTACCTATCACTACGGGTAATTTAGCATGGCCAATTCACCTGACCCGCACATCTTTGTGACTGTGGGAGGAAACCGGAGCACCCGGAGGAAACCCACGCAGACACAGGGAGAACGTGCAAACTCCACACAGTCAGTCGCCTGAGGCGGGAATTGAACCCGAGTCTCAGGTGCTGTGAGGCAGCAGTGCTAACCACTGTGCCACCCTGCCGCCCACTACATTAGATTAGATTACTTACAGTGTGGAAACAGGCCCTTCGGCCCAACAAGTCCACACCGACCCGCCGAAGCACAACCCACCCATACCCCTACATTTACCCCTTACCTAACACTACGGGCAATTTAGCATGGCCAATTCACCTGACCTGCACATCTTTGGACTGTGGGAGGAAACCGGAGCATCCGGAGGAAACCCACGCAGACACGGGGAGAATGTGCAAACTCCACACAGTCAGTCGCCTGAGTCGGGAATTGAACCCGGGTTTCTGGCGCTGTGAGGCAGCAGTGCTAACCACTGTGCCACCGTGCCGAATACTCATGAGACATTAGTGAACGTGGAGGTGAGTTATTTGCTCCATAATTATGAGTTTCTGATTTGCTCCTGTAGTAATGATACTTATATGGCGAGTACAGTTCAGTTCCAGACAATGACAGCCCGTGGGACGCTAGTAGTGTACGCAGTGGGCATAGTCCCACAGCATTAAGTACAATAAATCCCAAAAAACTGTGTGCAGGACATCTCGTGTTAGACAAGATAATTGCCTGCTCCTTTGTTGTGGGAATGTTACGTGCCACTTATCATTCAAACTTGGATATTCTCTATGTCCTGTCCCATTTGGTCATGAATTGGTCAGATGCTTCTGCGGCTGTACAGGGCCCTGGTGAGACCACACCTGGAGTACTGTGTGCAGTTCTGGTCTCCACATTTGAGGAAAGACATTCTGGCTATTGAGGGAGTGCAGCGTAGGTTCACGAGGTCAATTCCTGGAATGGCGGGATTACCTTACACTGAAAGACTGGAGCGACTGGGCTTGTATACCCTTGAGTTTAGAAGACTGAGAGGGGATCTGATTGAGACATATAAGATTATGAAAGGATTGGACACTCTGGAGGCAGGAAACATGTTTCCGCTGATGGATGAGTGTCGAACCAGAGGACACAGCTTAAAAATACGGGGTAGACCATTTAGGACAGAGATGAGGAGAAACATCTTCACCCAGAGAGTGGTGGCTGTGTGTAATGCTCTGCCCCAGAGGGCAGTGGAGGCCCAGTCTCTGGATTCATTTAAGAAAGAGTTGGATAGAGCTCTCAAAGATAGTGGGATCAAGGGCTATGGAGATAAGGCAGGAACAGGATACTGATTAGGAATGATCAGCCATGACCATATTGAATGGTGGTGCAGGCTCGAAGGGCAGAATGGCCAACTCCTGCACCTATTGTCTATTGTCTATTGTCATATTTAGAAACGCTTATAATGAATTCAGGAACAGTATTGTCCTGGTAGAAACTAATTTGAACATCAGTGAACAGTTTATTCCTACACAAGTGACATTTTGCAGCATTGGTGAAGACCACGTTCCTAATGGTCAGGGATAAACGGCTGGGGTGGTTATTGGCTGGGCGTGAAATTGTTCTACTTTTTTGTTCCAGGATACAGCTGGGAAACCTTGCTACATCAAAGCATGTGTTGGATGTTTAGTGGAACAATGTGGCTAGAACATAGAACATAGAACATAGAACATAGAAAAATACAGCGCAGTACAGGCCCTTCGGCCCTCGATGTTGCACCGGTCCAAGCCCACCTAACCTACACTAGCCCACTATCCTCCATATGCCTATCCAATGCCCGTTTAAATGCCCATAAAGAGGGAGAGTCCACCACTGTTACTGGCAGGGCATTCCATGAACTCACGACTCGCTGAGTAAAGAATCTACCCCTAATATCAGTCCTATATCTACCACCCCTTAATTTAAAGCTATGCCCCCCCTTGTAATAGCTGACTCCATACGTGGAAAAAATGGTTGTGTAGGTTCTGGACCACAAGTCTTCAGCATTATCACGGGAATATTGTCATGGCATCTGCAACATTCCGTTGCCTCAAACATTTTTGATCCCACATGGCGTGAACAGAATGGCTGAGAACTCGAATCAGTGAGGCCAGGGAGTACTTCAGCAGGCTGAAATGCATCACGATGTGGTGGAGCCGGTGTTGGACCGGGGTGGGACAAAGTTAAATATCACGCAACACCAGGTTATAGTCCAACAGGTTGACTAGCACTCAGGCATGATACACGGAACGTGCAGTATGAGAGAAAGGGACAAGGGGAAATTAGTATCAATTTGTTTTTCAGAAAGGGAAATGGATGAATATGCTGTCATGGATAAATGCAGTGGTAGTAGTGGGGGTCTCAGCTGAAAAGAAATGAGGATATCCTCGATGAGCTACTTTGAGAGGTAGCACTGGTGGAACATAGTGGAGTATGGAGTATCCAATGATCACTTAAATGCCTGTAAAGTTGGTGAGTCGACTGCTATTGCAGGCAGTGTGTTCTAATATCTCACTATTCACTGTATAAAGGAACTATCTCTGACATCTCTCATGCCTCAATTTATAGTTATGCTCCCTCGTGCTAGCCATCACCATTCTAGGGAAAAGGCTCTTCCTGCCCAACTCTCTGATGATCTCACCTCAATTAAGTCACCTCTCAACATTCGGCTCTCTCTAACAGAAACAGCTCAACTCCCACAAACTTTCCTCGTAAGACCAACCCTCCGTACCAGGCAAAAATCCTAATAAATATTCCCTGAACCCTTCTATACCCTTCCGATAATGGGGTGGCCAAAACTGCACGTAACACTCCGATTGCTGGCCCACCAGAGTTCTGCACAGCTGCAGCGTGAACTCGTAATTCCGAAACGCCATCTCTCTACGAATAAAAGTCTTCTTAACAGCCCTATCAACTCGTGTGGAAACTTTCAGAGATCTATGTACATTGAGACTGAGATCGCTCACCTCATTCACCCTCCCAAGAATCCTATCATTTGTCCAGTACTCTGCGTTCCTGTTACTCCTTCCAAAGTGAATCATCTCACATTTTTCTGCATTAAACCCCTTTTGCCACCTCTCAGTCCTTCTCTGCAGCTTATCCATCTCCCCTTGTAACCTACAACATCCTTTGGCACTATCCACAATTGTACCGGCCTTAGTGTCATCCGCGAATTTACTAACTTATATCGTTCTCCGCCCTCACCCCGGTGGCTTATAAAAATGACAAACAGCAATGGATCTAAATCGATCCTTGTGCTACACCAGTAGTAACTGAACTCCAGGGTGAATATTTCCCATGAATCACCACCCTCTGTCTTCTATCAGCAAGCGAACATCTGATCCAAACAACTACATCGCCCTCAATCCCATGCCTCCTTATTTTGTGCGGTAGCCTATCATGGGGAACCTTATTAAAACCTTACTGACGTCCATATACATCACATCAACTGATTTACCCTCATTCACCTGTTTGGTCAGCTTCTGAAAAAACTCAGTAAGTTTTGTGAGGCATGACACGCCTTTCACAAAACTGTGCTGACTAACCTTAATCAACTTATTTCGACGGAGTTGATTATGAAACATATATCTGATAACTTTTACAACACTTTACCCACAACCGAAGTAAGCCTCACTGGTCTATAATTGCCAGAGTTGTCTCTGTGCCCTTTCTTGAACAAGGGAACAACATTTGCCATCCTCCAGTCACCTGGTACTATTCCTGTAAACTATGACGACATACAGTTCAAAGTCAAGGACTTGGCAATCTTCTCCCGGGCTTACCAGAGAATCCGAGGATAATTCCATCTGGCCCAGGGGGTTTGTGTATTTTTGCGCTTCCCACAATTTCTAACGCCTCCTCCCTGATCAAGAATTGATCTATCTCAGGCAGAGAACTCTGATAACATTGAATAGTTTTTCAGATGAACACTTGTAATGCAGACTATGGGAATTCAAAGTTTGTGAGAAGATTTGTAGCTCGGGTGCTCGTTGTTGTGGTTCTATTCGCCGAGCTGGGAGTTTTTGTTGCAAATGTTTCGTCCCCTGGCTAGGTGACATCCTCAGTGCGTGGGAGCCTCCTGTGAAGTGCTCCTGTGCTGATTCCTTCGGCATTTATAGTGGTGTGTCTCTGCTGCTTCCGGTTGTCAGTTGCTGTCCGCTGCAGTGGCCGGTATATTGGGTCCAGGTCGATGTGTTTGTTGATAGAATTTGTGGATGAGTGCCATGCCTCTAGGAATTCCCCGGCTGTTCTCTGTTTGGCTTGCCCTATAATAGTGGTGTTGTCCCAGTCGAATTCATGTTGTTTGTCATCTGAGTGTATGGCTACTAAGGATAGCTGGTCGTGTTGTTTTGTGGCTAGTTGGTGTTCATGGATGCGGGTTGTTAGCTGTCTTCCTGTTTGTCTGATGTAGTGTTTTGTGCAGTCCTTGCATGGGATTTTGTACACAAAACCAACGTAGTGTACCAAATCCCATGCAAGGACTGCACAAAACACTACATAGGACAAACAGAAAGACAGCTAACAACCCGCATCCATGAACATCAACTAGCCACGAAATGACATGGCCAGCTATCCTTAGTAGCCATACACTCGGATGACAAACAACATGAATTTGATTGGGACAACACCACTATTATAGGGCAAGTCAGACAGAGAACAGCCAGGGAATTCCTAGAGGCATGGCACTCATCCACAAATTCTATCAACAGACACAGCGACCTGGACCCAATATACCGGCCACTTCAGCGGACAGCAACTGACAACCGGAAGCGGCAGAGACAAACCAGTATAAATGCCGGAGGAATCAGCACAGAAGTGCTTCACAGGAGGCTCCCAAGCACTGAAGATGTCACCTAGACAGGGGACAAAACGTTTGCAACAAAAACTCCCAGCTCGGCGAACAGAACCACAACAGACTATGGGAAGTGCAGGGGAATGGAATCAGAATAACGCAGTAATGTTTCTGACTGGCGCAAGTTCAATGAGCTGACGGTACATTTTCTGCTCAGTTGATCTCTCTGATTTCTTTCAGAAAGTGAAATTGGTGTCGGTCGTGCTGTGGGTAAATTGGATGGTGATGGTGGAAGATCTACCTGAATTAAAATGAGAATGTTCTGGAGGCAGTATTTCAGCGGTAGCATGTCGTACTCGTCTTCCTGTTTCTTATGGTCTTAACACTGATATGCTCATTTGCAAGGTAGTACATAAAATAACAATTTTATTATAAACCTTTCACCTCTAAACAATAAGTATTCAACTGGTATTTCCCATTATAACCATCCCATTGACTGGGATTTGACTGGGAAAACACTACCATCATAGGACAAGCTAGACAGAGAACAGCCAGGGAATTCCTAGAGGCATGGCATTCATCCACAAACTCCATTAACAGACACATGGACCTGGACCCCATATACAAACCACTACAGCTGAAACTGACACCCGGAAACGGCAAGAACATCCATCAACAGACACATCGACCTGGACCCCACATACAAACCACTACAGCTGAAACTGACACCCGGAAACGGCAAGAACATCCATCAACAGACACATCGACCTGGACCCCACATACAAACCACTACAGCTGAAACTGACACTCGGAAGCGGCAAGAACAAACCACTATAAATACCGGAAGAAACATCAAAGCAGCGCTTCACAGGAGGCTCCAATAGCACTGATGATGTTCCCTAGCCAGGGAACGAAACGTTTGCAGCAAAAACTTCCAGCTCGGCAAACAGAACCACAACAACCATCCCATTTGCCAACTGCACGACCTACATCCTGGGAAAATCAGGAATAGTTTCCCCTTTTCCCTATGTTTCATTCTGCACTTTTCCTGCATGAGGCTGCAATATTTCTTCACGTGAGTCCATGTTCAACGTCACGCTTGTGTTCTCCTACCATCACAAACTTTTTGATCTGATGAAAGACAAAGCATTGAATGTGAATAGGATTGGGTGTAATCCGAAGATCGACACACGCGAGACGAAATGAAAAATCAGGTGCCCTTATTGCTCCCAAAGCCCAACACTGGCTCAATCTCCTGGTGACCTCCTCCTTCACAGCAAATCAAGAATGGGTGTGATCCCAGGTGAAGGCTCTGACCAGGTGACTTTGATAATGTTATGCGTCCAAACTTGTTTGATCACTGTAAAATAGATGTAGTGAGAAATTCACAAAGTTAATAAATAACTCAAACAATTTATTGACCGTCACAAACGGGCCAGGAGAATGCCAGATGATGAAGTTGTCCAGATAATGAGGTGGTCCACATAATAAAGGTAAATATGCACACTAAGTAATAAAACTGGAACATAGAGGGACTATTCATCACTGCTATACATTATTTACACGATAAATCATTTAAATGATGACGGAACTTGCTTTAAATAAAATTTACCAGCAGAGAGTCTTCTCATTTGCACCATTTAAATCAGACACCGCGATAGACCATGGGGAGTAATTGAATCAAAAATAAATCGACTGTTGATATTTTATCTGGTCATTCAATTTAACATAAAGGATACTTGCAAACAGGTGAATAAATTAAAAACTATTATTATTGTTCAGAATAATATACTAAACTTCACAGTTTGTTCAGAATAATACAGTAAATCTCTCAGTATTGGAGAGTATCTGTGGGCGGCACAGTGGCACAGTGGTTAGCACTGCTGCCTCACAGCGCCTGAGACCCAGGTTCAATTCCTGACTCAGGCGACTGACTGGAGTTTGCACGTTCTCCCCGTGTCTGCGTGGGTTTCCTCCGGGTGCTCCGGTTTCCTCCCACAGTCCAAAGATGTGCGGGTCAGGTGAATTGGCCATGCTAAATTGCCCGTAGTGTTAGGTAAGGGGTAAATGTAGGGGTATGGGTGGGTTGTGCTTCGGCGGGTCGGTGTGGACTTGTTGGGCCGAAGGGCCTGTTTCCACACTGTAAGTAATCTAACCTAATGTATACTTTTTTGCTGGATTATCGAGAGTGAAGTTTCACAGATGCAAGTTTTTTTTTAGATTAGGTTACTTACAGTGTGGAAACAGGCCCTTCGGCCCAACATGTCCACACCAACCCTCCGAAGTGCAACCCACCCATACCCCCACATTTACCCCTTACCTAACACTACAGGCAATTTAGCATGGCCCATTCACCTGACCCGCACATCTTTGGACTGTGGGAGGAAACCAGAGCACCCGGAGGAAACCCACGCAGACACGGGGAGAACGTGCAAACTCCACTCAGTCAGTCGCCTGAGAATTCACGGTGGGAATTGAACCCGGGTCTCAGGCGCTGTGAGGCAGCAGTGCTAACCACTGTGCCACCGTGAAGCCCACTAAAGCAACATTTGCTGTCTCAGTTCAGTGAAATGTTACATTCCAATTCTGTAAAGACGAGACATTGGCTTGTTGGAGTTCCCATCGACTCTGAGATTTAATGATTTAAATGTCACTTTATGCACTAACAAAACTGACATGCCGTTAGAGTCATAATTTGGTTGGTCATGTGTGTTTAATTGTCATTTACAAGTTACTGTCTTTTACGTCTCTCTTGAATGCAGTTAATTTGCTGGCAATTGTCATCGAGTCTCGTGGCGAGTGTGGTCTCTCATTGTGCACTAACCCGCTATCTGCTAGGGATGGCAATAGCCGATCTCCAGGTCGTTGTAACTGAATCCATACTGATACATATCAATTACTATTATTTTCCTATATCTTACCTGTACATTACTCCAATGTAACCCATGTCCTGAGTCATGCAGCCAGAGACTGGTTAGTCTGGTTCACTGTCACTTTTTGTTTTGATTGATTTGTGGCCATTTGCGGGCAGAAGCTAAAAAGGAAATACTGCCCAGTGAAAACGGCTCCTCTGGTTCTTGCCATAACATGCATCCTACTGTGTGGAAAGAATATCCCCTTCTTTGTGACATTCGAACCTCAAAAGATAATGAACAATGTACCGTGGTTCCATGGGATAAAGTCAAGTTTTTATACTGACCCCACCTGGAGAGGATTTGACTGGTTTGATGTCATTTTAACACTTTGTTTTCATTCTGTTGTTCAACGGCCTGACAATCAGATGTACTTTAGTGGCTAGTCATGTCTACCAGGGACGGAAGGATCAAAGCAAAGATGAGCATCAAAATGACCCAGAAATGAAGAGCAGAAAAAGGTCCATGATTATATTTTTCTCTGTATCGGGCAGCTTTATACTTTTGTGGTTAGTATTTGTTTTATTCTTCATGTACTATAACATTGCAGGAACAATTCCCATCTATTACACTGGTTCTGTATATATAGACAATAGCCAATAGGTGCAGGAGTAGGCCATTCAGCCCTTCGAGCCTGCACTGCCATTCAATACGATCATGGCTGATCATTCCTAATCTTCCTGGATATTGTGCTGATGCTGACTGGATTAAATTGCTGCCCAGACACATTTATTTATATACAATGGCACAGTCCACATTCAGAGACCAGTTCAAAAGCATATTGAAATATTCAGTCACAATATTGATTTTATTTGTAAATAAAAAGGAGAACTAGGACCAAACCAGAGACAAGTTCCAAATTTTACCAACACTTGAAATTTAGTTTTTTTCTTCCCTGCATCGAATTAGACCTAGAAGTGCTTGGGATCACTACTTTTTTAGATTAGATTACTTACAGTGTGGAAACAGGCCCTTCGGCCCAACAAGTCCACACCGACCCACTGAAGCGTAACCCACCCACACCCCTACATTTACCCCTTACCTAACACTACGGGACAATTTAGCATGGCCAATTCACCTGACCCGCACATCTTTGGACTGTGGGAGGAAACCGGAGCACCCAGAGGAAACCCACGCAGACACGGGGAGAACGTGCAAACTCCACACAGTCAGTCACCTGAGGTGGGAATTGAACCTGGGTCTCTGGCGCTATGAGGCAGCAGTGCTAACCACTGTGCCACCCTGCCGCCCAATGAATTGACATGTTGGGATGGAATGCAGTAGCGTCCTCTCTCTCTCTCTCTCTCTTCGGGCAGGCCACTATCTCTGATTAAGAGGGGAGTAGTCACATGACAAAGAATATTGGGTACAAGTTTACGATGTGAACATGCTTGGACTAGAGGTGAAGAACTGCTGGAGTGAAGTCAGTATCAACTGGTCTAGTGGTGACCATTTAACCATTGTCGTAAACCCTTCTGGTTTAATAATATTACTTTGGGAAGAAATTCTGCTCCGTTTAATTAGATTACTTACAGTGTGGAAACAGGCCCTTCGGCCCAACAAGTCCACACCGACCCGCCGAAGCGCAACCCACCCATACCCCTACATTTACCCCTTACCTAACATTACGGGCAATTTAGCATGGCCAATTCACCCGACCCACACATCCTTGGACTATGGGAGGAAACCGGAGCACCCGGAGGAAACCCACGCAGACACGGGAAGAACGCGCAAACTCCACACAGTCAGTCGCCTGAGTCGGGAATTGAACCCGGGTCTCTGGCGCTGTGAGGCAGCAGTGCGATCAGCACTGTGCCACCCTGCCACCCACGATCATTGATCATGCCCACCTGTAACTTAAGATCGTCATCAATGTACTTGACTTTTCGCTTCTCAATCATCAGCTCATTCAGACTGTACAAATAGACTGAGGAGATAAATCTCCATTTTGCCAGGAACTCTCTGACACAAACTACTGTCACTTAATTATCAGTGCTCATCAAATGTAGTATTGAAGAATTATAAAGGGAGGAAGGAATGGATTCATTGAGCACAATTTGTCAAGTGGATTTTAAGCCGGACGATATCCACTCTGAGGAAGGGTCACTGGAACTGGCACATTATCTCTGATTTCTCACTATATGTGCTGCCAGACCTGCTGAGCTTTTGCAGCAATATTTTTTTATTAAAAAAAATTCCATTGTAATAGTTTCACGTGCTGTTTGATGGTAATGGCTCATCACCAGAGGAAAGGAAGGGATGGAAAATAGCAACTACTTTCAGCAAAAACCAACAGATCCCATCAGTGTACTTGATGTCAGTGTCAGAGATGTGTGTCGTTCTCCTCAGAGAAAATGATGCAATTGTGACATGTATCCACACAAGTTTGTTTCACACAACATGCATCCCATTAGATTCCTGATGAAATTTCCCTCCCTCATAACGCCTCCAGTTTTTCTCTGGATGTGTTCACAAGGAATTGATTACGAGAAACGTATTCCATCAAAAGCTGTGGCATGTTGAATTTTGATCACTTTCAATCGATTAAAATATGCTTCAAACTTCATAATGTTTTCCAAGTTTTTCTTTATTAAATTCATGATCCTCTACAGTGCTTTTAGAAACGTTGCAATGAATTATAGGAGCTTATAATTCTTTGTAATCTGTTGTGATTCTTTTAATTTTCACTTGGGACACTTGTAAAATTTCACAACATTGCATAATATTTTGTTCACATTTCTAAGGGTTTAATACGGGTATAAATATCCATTATCTTTAGTAATACTTTAAATAACTTTCCATATACCTAAATCAATTACACTCCATTATAATTTTCTGCAGTAAATTATCGTCTAATTTACACTTTTGTAGTAGCTCATATTTCCATGTGAAACGCATCACATTTAATTCCCGTTTCCAACTTTAAAATTGCTTATTCATAATATCAACACATTTTAACCTTTATAAGAATTTTGAACCATTTGTGGGATTTCCCAACGTTTACTGTCTTTGCTTTGTTTACAAACCAGGACCAAGAGTAACTCATTTGGGAAACGAGAAGGAATTTCTTATCACAGAAGCTTGTGAGTCTTTGGAAGCCCATGTCTCCAAGAGCTGTGGGGACTATTGCTTAGTCAATTGTCACATAGTCCACAGACTTACAATCCTCATGAATTACAGAGCCGGTCAAAAAGGGACAACAGTTTACCAGTTCCTACTTCTCATGGTGGTGATGTGGAGGTGCCGGAGTTGGACGGGGCTGGACAAAGTCGGAATTCACGCCATATCGGGCTACAGTTTGACAGGTTTATGAGCCTTCACCAGGTGAATTGAAGTACAGGTACGAGCGACCAAATACCTGCTGTTCGCCTTACCTACGCCACTCAGGATTTCATGAGCACCTGAAGGTCACCTGTTAACCTCTTACGTTCCTGTGGAAAGAAAAAGTTCCAATCTCTCCTCATAATTCAATCCCTTTATTCCCCGGAGCATCCTAATAAATCTCTTCTGAACCCTCTCTAGCTCATTAATATCCTTCTTACAACAGGGATACTGGAACTGGACAGAATACTCAGAGGAGCCTCACAGAAATACTGTACAACCTTAACATAATGTTCCAATCCGATACTGAGATGTTGGAGTAAGGAAGGCAATCGTGTTAAATGCTTTCTAACCATCTTATTTATATGTTATGCAGTCCTGAAAGAATTATGTACCTGGACCCTTATGGGCGGCACAGTGGCACAGTGGTTAGCACTGCTGCTTCACAGCGGCTGAGACCCGGGTTCAATTCCCGACTCAGGTGACTGACTGTGTGGAGTTTGCACGTTCTCCCCGTGTCTGCGTGGGTTTCCTCCGGGTGCTCCGGTTTCCTCCCACAGTCCAAAGATGTGCGGGTCAGGTGAATTGGCCATGCTAAATTGCCTGTAGTGTTAGGTAAGGGGTCAATGTAGGGGTATGGGTGGGTTGCGCTTTGGCGGGTCGGTGTGGACTTGTTGGGCCGAAGGGCCTGTTTCCACACTGTAAGTAATCTAAAACCACACGGTCTCTATTTTATAGCATCATCCAAGACCCTAGTTTTGATTGCATAGCTTTCGTTCTGATAAGTTTTACCAAGATGCATTTATGCAAATTAAACTGCGTTTGCCAATGTTTATCCAACTGATCAAGATCTGTTTGTAATCTTCGATAACCGTCTTCACTATCCACTCTACCACCAAAATTGGTGCCATCCGCAAACTTACTGATTACTTTTTCCATACTCTCGTTTAAATCATTTATAAATGGTGAAGCAAAGTGGACCCAGCACCAATCCCTGTAGAAAGCCACTGGTCAAAGTCCTGCACGTGTTCTCTTTCTCTGTCTGTCTGTTTGTCTGCCTCTCTTTTTCTGAGCAGCAGTGTTTTTCCCTTTCCCTCACTTGATGCCTCTCCATCTCTGTCGCTCTCTGTTCTTTTTCTCTCTCTCTGTATCTGTGTTTTTCTCTCTCTCTCTTTCTGTCTCACTCTCTGCCAATCTTCACTGTTGCTCTGTTTCTGCTTCTCACAGAACGCCGAAAATTACAGCCGAGTACAGGCCCTTCAGCCCTCGATGGTGCGCAGACCTGTTGAACCAGTATAAAGCCCACCTGTCCTGCGCTCTGCCATTCTCACCCATATGCCTATATTATGACCACTTAAATGCCCTTAAAGTTGGCAGGACACTACTGTGAGCTGAAAATGTGCTGCTGGAAAAGCGCAGCAGGTCAGGCAGCATCCAAGGAACAGGAAATTCGACGTTTCGGGCATAAGCCCTTCATCAGGAAAGGCTACTACTGTTGCAGGAAGTGCGTTCCACGTCCCTACTCCTCTCTGAGTCAAGGAACTAGCTCTGACGTCACTCACTCAGTTTAAAGCCATTTCCCATCGTACGACTCTAAGGAAAAGGCTCTCACAGTCCACCCTATCTAACCCTCTGATATTCTCATACGTCAATTAAGTCACCTCTCAATATTATTCTCTCTAACGAAAACAGCCGCCACTCTCTCAGCCTTTCCTCATCAGACCTTCCCTCCACATCAAGCAACATCCTAGTAGATCTCCTTTCAACCCTTTCCAAATCTCTCACATCCTTCCTATAATGTGGTGACCAGAGCTGTATGCAATACTCCAAGTGCAGCCACGCTCGAGTTTTGTACAGCTACAGCATGAACTCATTGCTCTGAAACTCAATACTCTACCAATAAAAACTAACACACCGCATGCTTTCTCAACAACCCCATTAGCGTGGTCAGCGACTTTCAGGGCTCTATGTACATAGCTCTTTTCTGATTAAAACTCAATTTGCCACCTCTCAACCCAGCTCTGCAGCTTAACAATGACCCTCTGTAACCTGCAACACCCTTCAGTAGTGTCCACAACTCCACCGAACTTAGTGTCATCCGCAAATTTACTGAACCATCCTTCTATGCCCTCGTCCAGGTCATTTATAAAAATGACAAACAGCAGTGGCCCCAGAACAGATCCTTACGGTTCAACACTCTTAACTGAACTCCAGGATGAACATTTTCCAACAGCCACCCCTCTGTCTTCTTTCAGCTGGCCAATTTCTGATCCAAACTGCTAAATCACCCTTAATCCCATGTCTCTGTATTTTGTGAAATAGCCCGCCATGGTGAACCTTATCGAACGCCTTCCTGAAATCCATAACCAACACATTAACTGTTTTAACCTCATCCCCTGTTTGGTCACCATCTCAAAGAACTCAATAAGGTTGGTGAGACGCGGCATATCATTCACAAACCCATATTTTTCAACACTTTACACACAACCAAAGTAAGGCTCTCTGGTCTATAATTACTGAGGTTGTCTCTAACAAGGGACCAACATTTACTGCCCTTAAACCTTCTGGCACTATTGCTGTGGGAAATGATGATTTTCATCATTGTCATTTTACAGTGTGAATACCAATGAGAAATATTTATTTTGTGCTTCTCTTATCTTCTCTGATTCACGTGTATCTTCCCATTACTATCCTCGATTGACCCTGAACTTTCCCTGGTCATTATTTTATTCCTCATATACCCGTAGAAAGCTTTCGGGTTTTTCTTGATCCTTTCAGCTAACGCCTTCTCATTTCCCCTGCTGTTTCTTAGCTCTCTTTTTTGGTCTTTACTGGCTAACCATTAACTCTCCAACGCCCAAACTGAGCCTTCACGTCTCATCCTAACATAAGCCTTCTTCTTCCTCTTGCCAAGAGATTCATCTTGCTTAGTCAACCATGGCTCCCTCGCTAGACCACTTCCTTCCTGCCTGATAGCTATATACTTATCGAGGGCACGCAGTAGCTGTTCCCCCACATTTCAATTCTGCCCAACCCCTGTATTTCCTTCCTCCTCCTCTGTACCCTAAATCTTACCTAAGCTCAACATAATTGCCTTTCCCCCAGCAATGACTCGTGCACTGCCATATATACCATCGCTCAAGTGAACACAATCGAATTGTGATCACTATAACTGAAGTGTTAACCTCCTCCTAAACCTGGCCAGATTCATGACCCAGTATCAAATCCAATTTGACCTCGCCCCAAGTGCACAGTCAAAGCCGAGTAATATAAACGCTAATGCCGTATGCTGCCAGTTAGGATGTCAATTTAGATTAGATTAGATTACTTACAGTGTGGAAACAGGCCCTTCGGCCCAACAAGTCCACACTGACCCGCCGAAGCACAACCCACCCATACCCCTACATTTGCCCCTTTACCTATCACTATGGGGCAATTTAGCATGGCCAATTCACCTGACCCGCACATCTTTGGACTGTGGGAGGAAACCGGAGCACCCGGAGAAAACCCACGCAGACACGGGGAGAACGTGCAAACTCCACACAGTCAGTCGCCTGAGGCGGGAATTGAACCCAGGTCTCTGGCGCTGTGAGGCAGCAGTGCTAACCACTGTGCCGCCCACCATTAAAAATCAAATAAAAGAAAAAAAAGAGAGCAGATTCTCCTTCCTTCCCCTACGTTCTGACATTGAACCGGCTGGTCAGAACCCATGTACTCTTCAGTTGGAAATGAAATGTAATGAGGCATCAGAATACTGGTCTCTCTCTGCAGTTATTTCAGCGTTAAAAGAATGTATTGCATTTTCTCGAATTAGAATTGATAAGGTATCTGCTCTAGAATAACAGAGAACGGACAAATGTGTGAGAGTGTATTTCGCCATAAGGGACATATCTGAATCCACGGCTGTTTTTAATTGGTTTGATGAATACAAATTACCTGGTCACCTTCTTTGCTTTTTGTAATGATGCAGGCAGAACGTATTGCCCATCCCGAGTTGACCCCCCCCAGACATTGGTGGTGAGTCGTGCTGACCCACAATGCCCTTTGGGAGGGAATTCTCGGATTTTGACCCTGCAGCACCGAATGGACAGCAGTAGATTTAAACCCCGGATGCCTAGTGGCTTTCAGGGGACAATGCTCATATTTTTCTGGGTAAAACAATGACTGCAGATGCTGGAAACCAGATTCTGGGTCAGTGGTGCTGGAAGAGCACAGCAGCATCCAACGAGCAGCGAAACCGACGTTTCGGGCAAAAGCCCTTCATCAGGAATAAAGGCAGAGAGCCTGAAGGGTGGAGAGATAAGCTAGAGGGGGGTGGGGGTGGGGAGAGAGTAGCATAGAGTACAATGGGTGAGTGGGGGAGGGGATGAAAGTGATAGGTCAGGGAGGAGAGGGTGGAGTGGATAGGTGGAAAAGGAGCTAGGCAGGTAGGACAAGTCCGGACAATTCATGGGGACGGTGCTGAGCTGGAAGTTTGGAACTAGGGTGAGGTGGGGGAAGGGGAAATGAGGGAACTGTTGAAGTCCGCATTGATGCCCTGGGGTTGAAGTGTTCCGAGGCGGAAGATGAGGCGTTCTTCCTCCAGGCGTCTGGTGGTGAGGGAGCGGCGGTGAAGGAGGCCCAGGACCTCCATGTCCTCGGCAGAGTTGAAATGTTGGGCCTGCTGACCTTGCCTTTCGAGATGGAAATGCTCGTGGGGTTGGAAGGTACTATCTCGCTGGATCTTTGGTGAATTTCTGCAGTGCATCTTTGAGATGGTGCACACTGCTGCTACTGCGTGTTGGAGATAAATGGAGGGGATGTTTGTGGACGTGAAGCCATTCAAGTGGAGGCTGTTTTGTCCTGCAGGGCCTCAAGCATCTTGGGCGCTATTGGAGCAGCATTCATGCAGACAATTTGACTAAGCTGTGTCATTATAAGAGTCAGACAAGGAGTTATTTCTTTTCCCCTCTGAGGATTCTGTGGATCTCCTTTTCGCAGAGTGTCTTGGGGGCGTACATCTTCAATATTGAAGGCGAAAAGAGACAGATCCTCCATCAGAGAGTCTAGAGTTGTGCGGAAAAGGCAGGTTCGTGGAGGAATGCGGACCGAGCATGATAGTTTTGGATGGCGGAGTCGGCTTGAGGCTGGAACAGCCTCCTCCTCCTCCTCCTTATGGTTTGGCAGACCTTCTACGCAATGTTCCACTCAGCCACCAAATGTCACGCATCCCCTGTGAGAGAGGAATGACTGAACACACTCACTTGGCATTCCGTTCCATTTCAGTCTTTAAGTGGTAAATTTCATAGGAGTAGGGTCGCTGTGTTTACCCTCTGACCAAAGGTGCTCTTACACTTTGTGTACTTTTATTTGAACACTCCCTGGCTGGGTCAGGATTCTCTTAACAGTGTGTCTGAGTAGCCCAGAAGTTTCTGTATAATTAGCGTCAGTGGTCAGGATTAAACAGTGAATCTCAGTACTCAGTCTCAATGTTCAGAGAGCTTTTCATATAAAATATGTGTGCATTACTTCAATATGCCTGGGAATAAAACTGGACAAAGTAACAGTAAAGAGTTAAAATTGGAAATAGATACTGATTTGATTTGTTTTATTGTAGTCACATACAGTGAAAAGTTTTGTTTTATGAACAGGAGAGGCAGAACAAAGTATGACACGCAGCTCACAGGTTGCTTTGGCGAACTGAGGCCTACAAGGTTGGGCTGCACAAGAGATAAACAAAGAAAGATCAAACTTAGCAAGATCAACGTGATATGACGTCGGAGGTGTTCAATCATCAACTTAACACGGGGGGGAAAGAAGAAAATCTCCTTGAAATTGTTGCTGCATGTGTTCAAGGGCTTATGCAGCATCTCCCTGATGGAAGAGACTGAATGAGAGCATTACTGGGGTGGGAGGGGCATTGAATAATGATGTTTCCTGAGCAACAAGGAGTTTAAATGGAGTCTCTGGCTTCCCTGATGGTCCGGGTTGTCCAAACAACTTCCTGTAAGTTCATTTTTATTTGTATGGTCCTGCACAGAGCAGTGGCTGGACCAGGCTGTTATCCAGGCAGCTTGGTGGAATATGTTCGATGGTGTATCTGCAAAGGTTGGAGATGGTCCTTGCCTGAATTTCTGAAGCTGCCTGTGGATGACGAGGCAGTGTTGTGTCTTCTTGCCCATAGCATCGACCTATGAAGGTAGTAGGTTATGGACAGTCATTGGAACGTAATGCCTTCGGCCATCTCCACTTCAAATCCCTTGACGTAGGTAGGGGTTTACTCTCTTCCTTTCTTCCTGAGGTCAATGGCCAGTTGGTTTGTTGTACAACGTCGAGAGAGAGATTGTTACACCACAAACCTCAACTGGCACTGTGTAACAGCTAAAAACAATACTTGGCACACCCAACGAAGAAGGTTCTGGAATGCCGACAATGAGGCAATGAAAAGACGGATGTTAGGGTAATGGTGTGCAATAAACAGACGAGTTGGTTTTAGAAAAGAATCCTTGAGACTGAACGTGAATTATAGCAAACTGTTTTGAATATTGTATGTAATGGTCCCATTAATATCCGTTAAATGAAATCCCCGATGAAAGCATTTTGGAAGATTGTCAGTTTAATCTTTGCATTTATTTGCCCTGGTAGCTCATCATGGAACACACTCACATGAGGCTTCCACTGTCCTTTCAGCACAAGGACATAAACTTATTCATGAAGAATTACATTGGTGCAAGAAATTAGAAATAGGAAAAATGGAATGCAAAAACAAAGACTCAGCCTTTTAACCCGCATCGTCCTTTACAGATACTCTAGCTCGTTGAAATATTATTCTAATTTCAACTCGTTAATTCTTATGCAGAACACTCCATTTCCCATCTGAGTGTCTGAGAGACTTCTTTCCAGTTACTAGGGCATGAGAATCTTCTCATTTGATGCAGCAAGGGGAATTCCACGATCTTCTAGGAGAAAGTGAGGGCTGCAGATGCTGGAGATCAGAGCTGAAAAATGTGTTGCTGGATTCCTGAAGAAGGGCTCATGCCCGAAACGTCGATTCTCCTGCCTGACCTGCTGCGCTTTTCCAGCAACACATTTTTCAGCCAAATTCCACAATCTGTTTCAAATTGGGGAATCGGTTTTAAGATTGTAAATGCATTTTCAAAGAGAGGTCAGACCTGCATATTTTGACAATTAGAGCAAATGGATATTTTACTCCATTGATTAATTCCTCTCTGAATTTGGTTTGCGTTAGAGCATAAATGCAGGTGTTAGTGCAGGAATTCAGAAGGCGTAGCATGAATCCAATTTCTTGAAAAACAAATATTGGATCATTAAAAGTTTTATCTTCATAATTATAGTTTACTTCTTGCCAGTTGAAGGAGCGTATGACGTGCGCCATCCACAACAATATAAAACTAGCAGACAATGCAAAGAGCAAGATGATGGATTTTCTCCGGTTAACCACCTCGGGGTCAGTATTATTCTGCCCATTTCCCTGGTTCTGCAGGCGATAGCGGATGCGGTTGGCTGCTATAATATGACTGACAGTCAGAGAATTGAATGCCAAAATCAATACAATTGGAAGCAACGGTGTAATTATCGTGTCAATCCACACAAACATTTTCCAAAACAATGATGTATAATAGTCTGCTATTGCGATACAAAACCATGGCACATTGTCAATAACGAATAAAGGTGTAAATGCAAAATACCATGTAATTGACCGCAAACAGCTGACCACACTCACAGTTATTATGACCACAAGTGCAGCTCTCTGATGACAATATCTTGTTCTCAGCTTCTGGCAACAAATTGCTACAAACCGATCAAATGTGAAAGCAACTGTGAACCAAACTGAACAGTCCAGGGCTGCAAAGTACAGACCGACTCTCAAAGAGCACACAGGAGTGATGAATAAGAAATTAACTGGGAAATAAAGAATGTTTATTCGGTCTAGTAAGACGTTAAGAATGACAAGAAGTAAGTCTGCTGTAGACATTGCCAACAAGTAACGAGTGATGCATTTGGAGAGCCCACAATTGCCTCGATTCAGGATCACAATTCCCATGGAGTTAACTGTACGAAAAATAAAGATATACTTCTTAATAATGCAAGTCACACCAAAAACATCGACTGAACATGTGCTAAATAATAACAATTGCCTCAGATTAATCTCCTAACTCAGTTGCACCACAGATGGTGATATCTTGCAATGGAATGATTGACACAAGCAAGCACAGAATGAAATAATGACTTGCTTTGAAAAAAATAGACACACAGAATAAGTAATTAAATAATTGAGGGTAAAATGACTGCATGGAGGAGAAAGTGAGGTCTGCAGATGTTGGAGATCGGAGCTGAAAATGTGTTGCTGGAAAATCGCAGCAGGTCAGGCAGCATCCAAGGAACAGGAAATTCGACATTTCGGGCATAAGCCCTTCATCAGGATGCTGGTCAGTGAGTGATGGCTACATGGCACTCAGGAAAGAAGATAAGGACTAGTCAGATTTCAAACTTCATTCTGAATATATAAATTAGTGTTGTTACAAAGCTGTTTCTCCCCCCCTAAAAGCTGTTCCTTTGCTCAAGGATACACTGCGCTTGACTCCTTTCAGAGGGGTAATAAACCAGGCCGGGCTCCAATCAGACTGGTTTGGTACAGAGATGGAAAGGAGTTTGAGAGGCCTTTTGTTTGGATGTAAACCGGTGAGACTTCAGGCCAAATTGGCCATGTTTATGAAGTGAGCACTAGGATAAAAATAGGAATGGTCAACTCTCTAGCTGAGCAATTTATTTCAGCCCAGAACTGGTCAGGGGTTCAACAATGCGTTGTGTGTAAACTCTCTTTTCTGCCCTTCTGAGTTCAACCTGCAATCATCTAACCTTTTAATTTGTTCTGCATTTTAACGCGGGTTTGCTTATTGTGACTGTTGTGTAAATTTGGAACAACGGACTTAAGTCTAGTTTGGATAGACAAATTTCTGTTGGGTTCTTTATTCAGTTCTGAAAATGTGAAGCTGGAAAAGCGCAGCAGGTCAGGCAGCATCCAAGGAACAGGAAATTCGACGTTTCGGGCATAAGCCCTTCATTCAGCTCTGATCTCCAGCATCTGCAGACCTCACTTTCTCCTCTTTATTCAGTTCTTTATGTTTCACTGTGTAATTTTGTGAATTACAATGTGTTTGGTCTGTTTTACAACCTAGTGGTCAACCTCACCAACTTAAACTGGGTAATTTTCATTGTACAGTTACGGAAACCACTTGCAAAGTTGTGGTCTGGGCTGAACTGCTTAAGAATGTTTTGAGTGGTCTGGCCTAGTCCATAACAGAGTTAAAGTATCTTTTACCTGTAAGGTTAGGTTTCTCGATGTGAACTGAGCTGTGGTGTCAGGGCGAAATGACTAAATAAATCACTCAATATCCAGAGTCCACTTCCAGTATCAAAGAATTTTTTTGACGTTGCATTGACAAGAAGACACCTCTGGAGTTCAAGAACTTGTTCAATGAACAAAAAAATTACATCTTTATTTTGTCTTTCCTTTAGTAATTGCAGGCTGAACATATTAATAATGACTTAACGGTGCACCCAGTTGACTTAATAACACGACTCTGGATCAGTGGTGCTGGAAGAGCACAGCAGTTCAGGCAGCATCCAATGAGCAGCGAAATCGACGTGTATGGTCAGTGATCGACAGCCTTTATGGAAAGCCCCCATTGTTCTATAATCCCATGATGTTTCCCGAAGCCCATATCACTTGGTTATTTCACAATGTGTGCTGTATTTAAACACATACCAGTCCTGTTGACTTGTCATTCAATCCTCCTGTAACAGAATGCAGCCTCTCCATTACTCTCTGAAACTATCATGTCCACAGGAAATTCTTGGAATCTCTTGAATGCTTATTGGATGCTTTTTTTAGGTCTATGTATACATAGTCAAACTTTATAATGAATTCAACATTTATAATTATAAGCATCTGGAAATACACACCAAAGTAAACCTGTTGATGATGGATCTCAAATGTTAAACCATATTCTAACAGCATGATCAAGGGTGTCCTAATCCAGCTAGCTCTGCATTAAAAACTGCAGTTGCTTGTTTGAAACATAGCATATTGTGAGCTCTCTTCATCTGTTCCCTTAGATATATTCCACATGCAAAACTACAATTGTCCTACAATCGTCAACTCACATGTGTAATAAAAGTTGAAGTTTCATTTACTCATTAGTATATATTTCACAACTCACTCACGATATGTTCATTAGCATGCTGGAACACGCACACACACACTGACACACGCACACACTGACACACTGACACACGCACACACACACACACTGACACACTGACACACAGACACACACACACACTGACACACACACACACACACACACTATACACATGACTGTACACATGAAAGCATGCACAACCAATTTTGAATCCAGGCCGTGGCACACCCACCAGCAAACGCCTTTGCATATTATCGAGTCCCACCAGTGCATTGGCAACCACATGTTGGTGATGCGCCCCTCGCACAAATGTCAAAGTGAATGGCTGCAACAACAAGCTACATCGCTTACAACCAGGCATTTTTCCTTAAATTTCTCCACAAATCTCAACGGATTATTATACGATTACGTCAGATGCGTTGCTGGCAATATAAACATCGAGATGTCGTGATGCCAACACCAAGCTCAAAGGCTCTTTCTCAACTGTAGAATTTTTGTGTCGATAAACGTTCAACATCCTGAAAGAATACCCAGTGGGTCTTTCTATTCCCTTGTCACCCTCCTGCAAGAGAGCCACACTGACACCCACATCACAGGCATCAGGAGTCACCTTGAAAGGATTTATATCATCAGGTTTGGCTAACATTGGGGCAGTGATTAACACGGTTTTTAGGCTGTCGAACGCTGTCCACTGAAATTCCTTGGCTTTTCAACAGTTCGATGAGTGGAGCGACCATACTGCTAAGATTTGTCACTAACTTTCAGTAAAACGTACTCAATTACAGGAACTGGAGTACTGCTGCTTTCATTGTCAGTGCGCGGAACTCACCACTTATGTCTGCTTTCACATCCCGTGGGGCCAGTTGTCCATGTCCAATAACATCACCCAGGTAAGAGACTTGGGTTTTGGCCAATTCACTTTTAGCTAGGTTTACCCCCAAGCCTGCTCTCTGACGTCAATTGGAGAAGTCCAATCGATGGTGGAAATGTCCCTTCTATGAGCGACTAAAAATTTCCAGGTCATCCATGTACACAACACAGTGGGAGATCTGGCAATAACCTTATTAGTCACTTCTGAAATATGGACGGAGTGTTTTCATACCAAATGATTAGATTACTTACAGTGTGGAAACAGGCCCTTCAGCCCAACAAGTCCACACCGACCCGCAACCCACCCATTCCCCTCACCTAACACTACAGGCAATTTAGCATGGCCAATTCACCTGACCCACGCATCTTTGTGACTGTGGGAGGAAACCGGAGCACCCGGAGGAAACCCACACAGACACGGGGAGAACGTGCAAACTCCACACAGTCAGTCGCCTGAGGCGGGAATTGAACCCAGGTCTCTGACGCTGTGAGGCAGCAGTGCTAACCACTGTGCCACTGTGCCACCCAAATGACATGACTTTCAACTGATATACTTCATTTGACATTCTGTAAGCCGAAAGTGCCTTTGTTGTTTATAACAAAGGTACCAGCCTGTAGCCTCTGAACAAGTCCAACTTAGAAATGTAAACATGCTTTCCACCTTGTTGACACATCCCTCCAACCACGGACTGGATATGCATCAGTCTTTGTGACGGCATTTCCTTTGCAATCGCCCACACGTAACCTTTGGGTACCATGTAGCTTTGGCACCATGATGACGGGTGAGTTCCAGTCACTGTGACTCGATTTGGAGCATGCGTTCTTCCTTCTTCTGAACGTGCGCCAGCCCTAGACGGTTATGTCTATGAGGATGTTGTTTAATCAGACCAGCGTCTCCTACATCTTCATGACACACAATTAGGTTAGCACTTTCCATTTTATTTCCCCACATATCTCTCCATGTGACGGTGCAAACTGTTTCAGTACGTTTCACTTTTCCTGTGGTAGGTAACTCAATAATTTATCGCGATTTATGATAACTTTCTCATCGTGCAAATTGATTTTACGAATGTCCAATTCAGAACCTTCTTGAATTTGGGTTTTTCCTTCCAGGTTGTCATTATTAACGCCTTCTCTTGCTTTCATTCCCTGTCAAAATATCTATTGAGCACACTCTGAGTCTATACTGGATCGAGTTGAGAATGCTGAGGGGGATCTGATAAAATTTAACGGGCACTGAGCGGAATGGATGGAATGGAGATGGAGCAGAGGTTTCTGCTGCAGGAGAGACTAAAGTCCCAAAAGTATAACCTCAAATCTTTAGGGTGGCACGGTGGCACAGTGGTTAGCACTGCTGCCTCACAGCGCCAGGGACCTGGGTTCAATTCCCGCCTCAGGCGACTGACTGTGTGGAGTTTGCACATTCTCCCTGTGTCTGCGTGGGTTTCCTCCGGCTGCTCCGGTTTCCTCCCACAGTCCAAAGATGTGCGGGTCAGGTGAATTGGCCATGCTAAATTGCCCGTAGTGTTAGGTAAGGGGTATGGGTGGGTTGCGCTTCGGCGGGTCGGTGTGGACTTGTTGGGCCGAAGGGCCTGTTTCCACACTGTAGGGAATCTAATCTAAAAGAATCTAATCTAAAATCGAAGGGGTGCCCCTTCAGAATTGAGATGAGAAGGATTTCGTTTTCAGCTGGAAGGTGGTGAATCTGCAGAACTCATCGCCACAGAGGGCTGTGGAGAAAATGTCAGTGAGTGCATTGAAGATAGCAACCGACAGGTTGTTGGTGAGTAAGGGAATAGATACTTACGGGGAGAAGGTGTGAGAATGCTGTTTGGAAACTGGCTAGTCATAATTAGAATGACAGAGCAGATTTTATGTACAGAACTGCCTATGTATTTCTGATTTCTCATTGCCTATGGGCAATAATTAAATCCCATTTGATCTATACGAGTGTCACGCAATCACCATCTCCAACAAAAGAAATTCGAGCCATCCTCCATGATATGCAATTAGATTTCCCACGTTATCAACATGCTGAGGATTTCCATTGAAACCAAAACAGCCCTGGATTCACCACTTAAAGTGTTGTTGTCACTGCAATGTGCCGGAGGCGAGGAATCCTGCTCGAAAATCACACCATCCTGACGAATGCCCAACGCCTTCAAAGCACAAGTCAGGAGTGTGATGGAGTTCTTCCAACTTGCTTGGATGGACGCAGCTCCAATGTCACTCATGAAGCTCGGCTCCATTCCGGATCGCTGAAAATTCTGAAGAAGAGTCATACCAGACTCGGATCCATAACTATTCTTTCTTTCTACGCATAAATTGGGTTGGAATATAAAAGCAGCGATGTGCTACTGAGACTTTATAAAGCTCTGGCTAGGCCCCATTTGGAGTACTGTGTCCAGTTTTGGTCCCCACACCTCAGGAAGGACATACTGGCGCTGGAGCGTGTCCAGCGGAGATTGACACGGATGATCCCTGGAATGGTTGGTCTAACATATGAGGAACGGCTGAGGATCCTGGGATTTTATTCATTGGAGTTTAGAAGATTAAGGGGAGACTTAATAGAAACTTACAAGATAATACATGACTTGGAAAGGGTGGACACTAGGAAATTTTTTCCGTTAGGCAAGGAGACTAGGACCCGTGGACACAGCCTTAAAATTAGAGGGGGTCAATTTAGAACAGAAATGCGGAGTCATTTCTTCAGCCAGAGAGTGGTGGGCCTGTGGAATTCATTGCCGCAGAGTGCAGTGGAGGCCGGGACGCTAAATGTCTTCAAGGCAGAGATTGATGGATTCTTGATGTCACGAGGAATTAAGGGCTACGGGGAGAGCGCTGGTAAGTGGAGTTGAAATGCCCATCAGCCATGATTGAATGGCGGAGTGGACTAGATGGGCCGAATGGCCTTACTTCAACTCCTATGTCTTATGGTCTTATGGTCTAAACTGCCAGATGTGACGAGTCTATCCAACATTTTCGTTTGTTTATTACAGATATCCAGGATCTGCAGAACTTTGCCTTTATTCAGGCAACAGCAGTGCACTTGATGACCACCACATTTACAAACCTTCATTTCCCCCAATGTTACTCAGTAACAGCAGTGTGTGCCATTTACAAGATGCACTGAAGCAGCTCACCAAAATTCTTCAGACAGCTCCCTGTCACCCTCACGGCTGCTACTGTCCAGAAAGGGCAGATGGAAGGGAATGACAGCACTTGGAAGTTTCCTTTAAGCCACTCACCTTCCTGGCTTGGAACCACGTCACGGTTCGTTCACTGTTGCTGGACACAGTTGGATGTCTGCACGATTAGGAAAGGTTTCTCGGGACATGAGTCAAGTGCAGGCAAATGTGAATAGTTAAGCTTAGGAAACCAGGTCGGCAGAGACGAGTTAAATCGAAAAGTCTGCTTCCACCCTGGATTACTCTATAACTCTATACGGGTGGTCTTCCCACCAATTGGTCTGCAGTGGTTTGACAAAGCAGCGATAGGGTAAATAGACAAAGTCTCTTCCCTGGGGTGGGGGAGTCCAGAACGAGAGGGGCATAGGTTTAGGGTGAGAGGAGAAAAATATAAAAGAGACCTAAAGTGCTACGTTTTCATGCAGAGGGTGGTACGTGTATGGAATGAGCTGCTAGAGGAAGTGGTGGAGGCTGGTACAATTGCAACACTTAAAAGGCATTTGGATGAGTATATGAATAGGAAGGGTTTGGAGGGCTGGGTGCTGGCAGGTGGGACTAGATTGGGTTGGGATATCTGGTCGGCATGGACGGGTTGGACCGAAGGGTCTGTTTCCCTACTCTACGTCTCTATGGCTCTATGACCACCACCTTCTCAATCGTAACTAAGGATTGTCAATCAATGCTGTCTCAGCCTGCACTGAATTGCAATTAAACACTCTGCAAAACATTTGTTGCTAAACCTGATTATGCAGATGGAAGTAAACTACAGTAAAAACAAATCAACTCCTGGTGAAACCAGTAGAAATGCAAAAGGTTAGAATTACCCAAAGCCGAGGAAACTGCGTCAAATTTCAATCAAGAATGGGGGAGTAGAGTTAAATAGGTTTATACAAACATAGCTGAATGTACGGACTTACCAATAATGCCAACAGCTGCAAGTATTGGGTAATAAATGCGTGCGACCTGTAAGATTACTGAATATTTCATTCTGGCCCAGTCAGAGGAGAGACAATGATTGTGTCTGCCGAAAAATAATAACAACGTCGGCACAACCTCATTTTATTTAGGAGATAAAAGCCCCGTGAGACAATAAATATGTTGGCATCTCTAATTAAATTAATTGCAGTAATTTGAACAGGCAGCAAAGTACCAACCTTTCTCTGATGACTACCTCAAAGTAATATTTTTTTTTGGAGAATACGATGTCAATAAGTTCCTGAGAGTTAGTACCTGATTGTATTGTCACGTGTAGGAGAAAGTGTGGACTGAAGATGCTGGAGATCAGAGCTGGAAAATGTGTTGTTGGAAAAGCGCAGCAGGTCAGGCAGTGTACTCGAGTACAGGAGTACAGCGAAAAGTGTACAATGTCTCCATTCCCGACGCCATCTTCCATACAAGCAAGCCATAAAAGTAAAGGAACCGAGTTAAAATTAAACAGCACAGACTTTCTGAGTAATATGTAAAGGCCATACTGAGATAAAGCTTTTCCTGTGTCATTGCTTTTGAAACCAACATAACACTGGGACAGATATCCCAGTTCGTGGGAATCTAACACAGATTGTATCAGGCCCTTATTCTTTCTGAATGTCTTTCTGAGAGCACATTCTATTTAAAGTGCCTTCAAGAATGAGGACCTGCTCTTCCACACTAAAATATCTTCCCTGGCTGGAACTGCCTTATAATTCAGACAGGAACTATGATTGGGCAGTGATGCTGTTTCAGGTTCCAGTTGTTTAGTGATGTTGTGTAACAGGGGAATAGGATGTAAGGTTTTGTTTTATGGTGCCACTGATGTAGGTTGCCAATTCGAGAGGGGGTGTAATGTAAACTGGGATGTGGGCCGTGTCGTATTTTAAATGCGGCCAGCGAGAGAGATCTCATTATGAGTTCCCTGACTGGGGCTGTTAATCTGGTCCAATGAGGGAATGCTGCCTGACGTATCTAAACAGGATCATGGAATCCAGATAATCCCTTCAGTGAGGAAACAGGGCACTCAGTCCAACACGACTCTCCAAAGAGTAACCTACACAGAACCATCGCCCTACCCTATCATTCTGCATTTATTAGATTAGATTAGATTTACAGTGTGGAAACAGGCCCTTCGGCCCAACAAGTCCACACCGACCCGCAACCCACCCATACCCCTAACCTAACACTACGGGCAATTTAGCATGGCCAATTCACCTGACCCGCACATCTTTGGACTGTGGGAGGAAACCGGAGCACCCGGAGGAAACCCACGCAGAGAACGTGCAAACTCCACACAGTCAGTCGCCTGAGTCAGGAATTGAACCCGGGTCTCTAGCGCTGTGAGGCAGCAGTGCTAACCACTGTGCCACCGTGCCGCCCACTACTGACGCAGGCACCAAGTCTGCACATCCCAAGAACACTATGGGCGATTTAGCATTGCCGATCCACCCTGACCTGCATATATTTGTGGTGGGGGAGGATGCCGGAGCACCCGGAGGAAACACAAGCAGACTCGGGGAGAATGTACAAACTCCACACAGATAATCTCCCGAGGCTCGGACCGGACCCAGGCGCCTGGTGCTGTGAAGTAACAGGCTAACCAATATGTCCCATGCCCCACCAGTCTCAGGGGTCATGTTCACTCTGAGCTCTGGCTCTGGATCAGTGTCCATTCACTGGTCATTTGTGATGAGGCACAGGTCTCCGTGGAGTTATTTCAGGGGAGACGAGACTGGGATTACTGATTTAGCCATTTAATAAAAAGCTTCGAGGAGAAAGTGAGGACCGCAGATGCTGGAGATCAGAGCTGAAAATGTATTGCTGGAAAAGCGCAGTAGGTCAGGCAGCATCCAAGCAACAGGAAGTTCAACGTTTCGGGCATAAGCCCTTCATCAGGAATGAGGAAAGTGTGTCCAGCAGGCTAAGATAAAAGGTAGGGAGGAGGGACTTGGGGGAGGGGCGATGGAGATGCGATAGGTGGAAGGAGGTCATGGTGAGGGTGATAGGCCGGAGTGGGGTGGGGGCGGAGAGGTCAGGAAGAAGATTGCAGGTTAGGAAGGCGGTGCTGAGTTCAAGGGATTCAACTGAGACAAGGTGGGGGGAGGGGAAATGAGGAAACTGGAGAAATCTGAGTTCATCCCTTGTGGTTGGAGGGTTCCCAGGCGGAAGATGAGGCGCTCCTCCTCCAACCGCCATTTTGCTGAAGTCCAGTGGAGCGTGTGATTTGCCGAAAAAAGCCTTTGGAAGTGGGAACTCCCGTCTGGCCCAGTTGAACTTTGGGGACATCAGTTAGGTTCAGGCAATTGCGTAGCTTCACTCAGGTCATACGCTGGACCGTGGTCGTTCAGGTCATCCCAAAGCAAAAACCCAAAACAAAGCCAGCATTAACCCCGGGGAGGGGGGAACATTTGCTGCAGTACCCACCCGTCAAGCATTAGTAACCACTTCCAGTTTGCACACTGGGAAGAGTTCAGTCGGCCTGAATTAAATGGGAGAACTCCCAAGCTTGTATCCAGGAGAGTAGGCACACTGGAAAGCTCACCCACGTCTGGCTTGGAACAGTCAAACATCTGGTGAAATGGTCGCTTGGTTCTCATGCAGTTGTGTAAGTGACATAGAACACTCTGGACTCCAAACCTTTCAGTTTACCTAAGCCCTTGACAGCCAAAACTAGGGCTCTGTTACGGATGAAGGGTCCAACATCGGCGTCGATCTTGCATGAGACGCAACTGGTTCAGTTACCACCGATTGTGGAAAAAAGACTCAGGGCCAAGTCTGATGGATTAAAGCTGGCTGAGAAAGATTTATTTCGATTGGCTCTGCATTTCGATTCACGTAAATGGCTGCCTGAGTGAAGTCCCAATTAAATACATGGAAGTTTTTCAGCAATGTCGAAGGATTATCAAAGGGACCAAGCTCATCTTGCAGGTTGACAAGTAAGTAATTCTGTAAAACACGCCAAGTTCCATTTAGACAATAGCCAATAGGTGCAAGAGTAGGCCATTCTGCCCTTCGAGCCTGCACTGATATTCAATATGATCATGGCTGATCATTCCTAATCAGTATCCTGTTCCTGCCTTATCTCCATAACTCTTGATCCCACTATCTTTGAGAGCTCTATCCAACTCTTTCTTAAATGAATCCAGAGACTGGGCCTCCATTGCCCTCTGGGGCAGAGCATTCCACACAGCCACCACTCTCTGGGTGAAGATGTTTCTCCTCATCTCTGTCCTAAATGGTCTACCCTGTATTTTTAAGCTGTGTCCTCTGGTTCGGCACTCACCCATCAGCGGAAACATGTTTCTTGCCTCCAGAGTGTCCAATCCTTTCATAATCTTATATGTCTCAATCAGATCCCCTCTCAGTCTTCTAAACTCAAGGGTATACAAGCCCAGTCGCTCCAGTCTTTCAGTGTAAGGTAATCCCACCATTCCAGGAATTGACCTCGTGAACCTACGCTGCACTCCCTCAATAGCCAGAATGTCTTTCCTCAAATTTGGAGACCAGAACTGCACACAGTACTCCAGGTGTGGTCTAACCAGGGCCCTGTACAGCTGCAGAAGCATCTCTTTGCTTCTATACTCAATTTGCGTTTTGGACAACAGCAGAGACAGATATCAATGGTTGGGGGATGGGTGGGAGTGGGTGTGTGTGTGTGATGCAGTGATTAGAATGAACGTCAACTGATCTCATTGACTATGATTGGGATTGTCCACCTGGGCCAATCTGGGAGTTCTGGCTGACAGATATAAACACATCATCTTCTGTGTTGACTCTCTGCACCCTACTGTTGTTATGTTCGAGACCAGGTGTCCTTGGAGAGGGGGAACATATTGTCCACGAATGCCTTGAGGGAGAGGTGGGCACCACGAAGAATGGAGTGCTTTCTTTCTTCCTGCAAACCCATTTCTAGTTAAATCCCACCCCACCCCACCACTTCATTCATTTTCTTACATAGATATTGACCTTATCGCACTTTGCTTGTTAATAGATTATTGTCCACATGAGTGTTTCTCGTGATGGTGAAAACGTGGAAGAAATATCGCGCACAATTGTGTCTTTTTTTTAATGGAGTCACCAAACATGTGCATGTGCACTCATACACACACACACACACACACACACACACACACACACACACACACACACACACACACACACACACACACACAGACACACACACACGCAGACACACACACACGCAGACACACACAGAGCCAAATGAGCACTTGTGTCACGAGTGAAGATTAAGCGTTTCTGCTGTGCAGTTTTAGTGCATGGCATGCATAAAATTAAGAGAAAAAATAGAAAATTTAATAAGTGAGTAAACAAGAGAATCTCGCTCTGTGGAGTGGTTTTGAGCTGGTTAGTCAGAGAACATGTTTGTGTACATGTTAAAAGAGTGTGTCTTGGTGCAAGAATACGGCTCTCTGTGCAGTTATTTCAGTGTCAAATGAACACAGAGCATTGTTATGTTCCAGAACTGATTAGCAATCTGAACTGGAAGTAAAGAAAATAGTCACAGGTTAGCCAGGAAAGAGAGAGCTAAGAAGAGCCAGGAAGGGACAGGAGAAGACTTTGGCTCATAGGGTCACGGAAATCCCTAAAGCTTTCTGCAGATATATCAGGAATCAAAGAATGTTGAGAGAAAGATTAGGGCCAATCAAGGATAGCAGTTGGAAGTTGTCCATGGAATCCGAGGAGATAGAGAAGCGATAAACGGATATTTTTCGTCAGTATTCACACTGGGAAAAAAAAATGTTGTGAGGAGAATAGTGAGATCTGGTCTACTGGACTCAACAGGATTGAGACGCTCAAGGAGGAGGCATTAGCAATCCTGGTAAGTGTGAAAATCGATAAATTCCCTGGGCTGGATGGTATTTATCCTAGGTTCCTGTGGGAAGCCAGGGAGGAGATTGAAGAGCCTTTGGCATTGATCTTTATGTCATCATTGTCTACAGGAACAGTGCCAGAAGATTGAAGGATAGCAAATGTTGTTCACTTGTACAAGAAGGAGAGTAGAGACACCCCTGGTAATTATAGACCAGTGAGCCTTACTTCAGTTGGTGTAAACTGTTGGAAAATGTTACAAAAAATCGGATTTCCAATAATCTCGGGAGGAATAAGTTGATTAGGGATAGTCAACAGATGTTTGTGAAGAGTAGGTCGTGCCTCACAGGCCTTATTGAGTTCTTTGAGATCGCGACCAAACAGGTGGATGAGGGTAAAGCAGGTGAAGTGGTGCAAATGGATTTCAGTCAGGCGTTCGATATGTTTCCCCACGGTAAGGTATTGCACAAAATACAGAAGTATGAGATTGAGGGTGATTTCGCGTTTTGGATCAGAAATTGAGTAGCTGAATGAAGACAGAGGGTGGTAACCGATAGGAACTGTTCTTCTTAGAGTTCAGTTACTCGTGGTGAAGCACAAAGATCTGTTTCGGTTCCATTGCTGTTTGTTATTCTAATAAACGACCTGGATGAGGTCGAAGGAGGGTGGTTTAGCAATTTGAGGATGACACAAAGGTCGATGGAGTTGTGGATAGTTCTGAATGATGTTGCAGGTTACAGAGGGACATGGATAAGCTGAATAACTGGCGTTTAACGTGGAAACAGCAATAATGTGAAGCAACAACAATTGGATGAATGGTAAGATTCTTGGCAATGCAGATGAGCAGAGTGATCTTGGTGCCCATGTACATAGATCGCTGAAAGTTGCCAACCCAGGTTAATAGGGTTGTTAAGAAAGCATACAATGTGTTAGCTTTTATTGGTCAAGGGATTAAGTTTCGCAGCCACAAGGTCATGCTGCAGCTGTACGAAGTTCTTGGTGTGGGCTCAGTGGAGTGTGTGCACATCATAGGAATGATGTAGATGCTTTCAAAAGGTTTCAGAGGAGATTTACTCTCGCCTGGCATAAAGGGAAGGAGTTATAAGGAAATCCTGAGGGACTTGAAGCTGTTTTCAGTGGAGGAAAGTTGAGAGGTGAATTAATTGAGACATATAAGACAATCAGAGCGTTAGATCGTTTGGGCATTGAGAAACTTTTTCCTCGGATGGTGGTGGCCAGTACGAGGGGACATAGCTTTAACTTGAGATGTCAGAGGTAGTTTCTTTACCCAGAGAGTAGTCGCGGCGAGGAATGCGACAAACCCATAAGGTTTAAGGGCATTTAAATGGTCATTCAATAAAAAAAATGGATGAAAATGATTTAGTTTAGGATAGATAGGATTCAGATTGTTTCCACAGGTCAGCGCAACATCGAAGTCTGAAGGACCTGTACTGTGCTATAATGTTCACAGCTCAGCGTTCTGTACAGTCTTCGAGTAAAAAGTGAGGTCTGCAGTTGCTGGAGATCAGAGCTGAAAATGTGTTGCTGGAAAAGCGCAGCAGGTCAGGCAGCATCCAAGGAGCAGGGAACGAAGGGCTTATGCCCGAAACGTCGAATTTCCTGTTCCTTGGATGCTGCCTGACCTGCTGCGCTTTAACCAGCAACACATTTTCAACTCAGCGTTCTGTACCACTTGCATGTTGGAAAGCTGAGACTACTGGATGCCACAAGGTAAGTGTGTAAAATCATAACTGTTTTTAATCGACTTTTTGAGTACAAGTTAACAGGTCAGCTTATGTTCACTGTGCAATGATGGCGGCATTGCAGCTGGGCAGGCAGTAATTACCCCATTCCCAGTTGCCTCTTGAAAAGGTGTTGGTAAGCTGCCTTCTTTTCCACGTACTTGTTGGTCGACCTTTAATATCTTGATGGAGGGACTTCACGAATCCTGACCCAGCGGCTTTGAAGGGACAGCAAAGGCAGTTCCAAGTGAGGGTGGCGAGTGTTTTGGAGGGGAACTTGCAGGGGGCAGTATTCTGATACGCCAGCTGCCTTTGACCTTGCAGATGGAAGCAGTCATGAGTTTGGAAGGCGCTGTCTGAGGGTTTTAGTTGAGTTCTTGCAGTGTGTCTTGGTAGATGGTACACACTGCTACGACGAGGCATCAGTGTTGGACGGATGTTTGTGGTTTGCATTTGATGGCGTCAAGCTGCATGACTGTTGTTAGAATTGTACCCACACAGGCAAGATAGTGAAGGGAAAATCAATGTCCGATTTGGAAGACGCGGGATATCGACCTTTTGATGATTGTCTTTGGAATTCCTTGCTGCAGAAAGCTATGGTGGTGGGGGCGAGGGGAAGTGGTGTTGAATTGTTTTTGTATATTTAAGGCGGGGAGTTATGCATTCTTGTACATTTGGGGGCATCAAGTGTTAAGGGGAAAGGGCAAGAAGGTGAGAGTGAGAACTATCATACCAGAAATGATCAAATTGATCATTGGAGCAGGATCGAGTCAACGGCCGACCTTCTCCTGTCTTATTTTTTCTCGACTTGTGGGCTTATAAAATAGCTACTCAATGCACCATTGAACCACCAAACGTCACACAGCCCTTGTTCAAGTAGAGTGCCTTAAGTCCATCACTTGCCACTCAGTTCCATTCTAATCAGAAACGGTTTATTTCTTGGCTAGTGAGAAGTAACTGGATCTGCCATGCGCTTACCCATGGATCAAAGGAGATCATACATTTTGTGTTCATTTACATCAGCACCTGCTGGCTGGTGCACAGTTTTCTTCACCATGTGCGGAGAATTTTCATTATTATTAGTGCCAGTACTCAGTAGCTCTGTCACAGGGAATATTGGTGCTCAGTTTTGATGTTCAGGGAACCGTTCTAATGGTAAGGAAATGGTCCATGTACACTCTCTTGCCCTTAGTGCACCTGTAAATAAGCAAGGGAATGCCTTAAACACATATGATAATTTAGAAATGAACGGAAACTTCAACTGGCGTTCTTAAACAGCTTTAAGAGCAAAATACAAGGCATACCCAATAAATAACATTCAGGAACATTGTCAATGGGGTAGATACAAGGATGGATTGAGAGATGTGAGAAAATAATGGAAAATAAAAGACTAGTTGCTTCTCTGATGAAATTCTAGAGACGGAACGTGCATTGTGCAAAGCACTTCTGAATGTTTGTGTGTTATGGTCACTGCTGCTAATAATACTGGTCAAATCAGATTCCAGAGAAACTGCAGGATGGAAGATTTGATCTTTACATTTGGTAGTTAATCGCTGAAGATGTTCACATGAGGCTGCCACTGCACTTCCATCACAGCAACATAAACTTATTAACCAGAGAATGCAAAACCATAAATACATAAGAGATCGTGGAAGATGTGAACATGAACCATAAAAGCAAAATCTCAGCATTTTGACCAGCTACATCATTTACAGATCCACAATCTACTTGAAATGTTATGTTAATTTCAATGTTTTTGTTTTGCAGAGCGGATCATTTCCAATTTGAATATATGGAAGCTTCTTTCCATTTTGAGGACCTGAATTAATTATGTCAGTGCAGCCAGGGAAATCGTACCAGCTCTTTCGATATGGTGATCCACTTTCATGACAAGACTTGCATCTTCACATAGAGTCCAGACCTGCATGATTATTTCCATAGCTTAAGTATTCTAGAAAATGGATATTTTGCTCCATTGATTAACTCCTCCCTGAATTTGGTTTGCGTTAGAGCGTAAATGCAGGTGTTGGTGCAGGAATTCAGAAGGCGTAGCATGAATCCAATTTCTTGAAAGACAAATATTGGATCATCAAAAGTCACGTCTTCATAATTATAGTTTATTTCTTTCCAGTTGAAAGTGCGCACAACATATGCAACCCAAAATAGTGTAAAATTGGCAGACAGTGCCAAGAGCAAAACAATGGATTTTCTCCGGTTTACCACCTCTGGGTCAGGATTATTCTGCCGACTTTTATGGACTTGAAGGTGGCAGCGGATGCGGTTGACTGTTGCAATACGCCCGACAGTCAGAGCGTTCAATATAAAAATCAATACGATTGGAAGTAAAGGTGTAACTGTCGTATCAATCCATACATAGACTTTCCAAAATAATGATGTGTAATAGTCTGCTATTGCGATACAAAACCACGGCACATTGTCAATAACAAATAATGGAATAAACACAAAATACCAAGTAATTGACCGCAAACAGCTGACCACACTCACAGTAATTATGACCACAATTGCAGTTTTCTTATTACAATATCTTGCTCTCAGCTTCTGGCAACAAATTGCTACAAACCGATCAAACGTGAAAGCAACTGTGAACCAAACTGAGCAGTCCAGGGCTGCAAGGTATAGAACAACTCTCGAGGCACAGACAGGAGTGATGAATAAGAAACTAACTGGGAAGAAAAGAATGTTAATTCGGTCGAGTAAGACGTTAAGGATGACGAGAAGTAGATCCGCTGTCGACATTGCCAGCAAATAGCGAGTGATGCATGTGGAGAGCCCACAACGGCCTCGATTCAGAATCACAATTCCGACGGAGTTAACTGTAAGAAAATTAAAGAAAGATACACATCTTCATGACATGATTCACAGCCAAGGTGTTGTCTTAATATGTCCGCTAAATGACACCAACTACCTCAGATCAACATATGAACTAAATTACACTATATGGGGTGAAAGATTATAATTATGTTATTGACTTAAACAATCCAGAATAAAATAAAGGCATACTTTGAAAGAATAGATGAACAGAATAAATAAATAATCGAGAAATGAAAACTATCATGATTGAAATATGTTAATGGAAGTATATGGTACTGACAGCTCCACCGAAGGGTTCAATAGATCGTTCATGATTATTGTACAGTTAATGAAGAAAAGAAATAAAGTTAAAGTTGCAATAAGGATAAGAGCAACATAGAGACAAGACATGGGAAGCGTACGAGCACATGAGAACCGTTATGGAACTTGTAAATGTGGTAATTTGTCAAAAAAGTGTTATGGCCCAGAGCAAATCATCAGCAAAATATATCCAGAAGATAGCCTTGACTCTAACGTTTTGATCCTTGTAAGGCAAATGCGAGGTCTTGTGTTCCAAATATAATTCAATTGACCAACTTACCAGAGTTGCAGCATAAAATTTTATTCATGAATCGTACTTAAAATCCAGCAGAAGAAAGAAGACGTTAGAAAAAAATTAACTCTATTGGAAATCTTAACAGAATAATCGATTATTGAATTACTAAGCGGCGACTGTTTCAATATAGTAACATGCGGGAAACACATACTTGGAAAGGGGAAACTTCAGCTAAACAGACTGTCTCAATGTAATTCTGGCAGTAGGCAGAGAACCCCCTGATTTTATATGCAACCAAAAGAAGAAGTAGAACAGTTTCCACATCTTCAAAAAAAAACTGATGCGACTGAAAAGCTAAAACTAGAATCCATACTTGAATAGGAGCACTCCCCACCCATTCAGGCTACTTTTATTGTTCAAGCATTTTAACAAAAAGTCCCGAAGACTTCAAAAGCGATTTAATTCATCGGCTTTCAATAGATATCTTTTATCTTTGTCATCAAACCACTCCAAAAAAAGGAGAACTTTCTAATCTTGAATCTGCAGTATTGTCTTAATTCTCCCCATAAAGTAACACACCACTATAAATCGATTTTTAAGAACCTTTAGTCTTCCACTATTTGTACACAACAGTAAATATACATTACATTGACTGTGAGCATGCAAACATTCACTATCATCTATCCCAGTCCGTTTTCCTTATCTGCCACCAAACACTGGTGCCTTCCTTCCCTGAAGTGAGGAAAATGCGTAGGCATTTATGTTCTGTCGTCCTGCCCTGTACAAGATTCCCAAGTTGAATGACTGCAATAATAAGCTGCACTGAAATTTAGATACTTACAATTTTCCATAAAAACTTTAAAGCATCTTGATCAGTATATATCAGGGTAGGTCCGATCAAGGAGAGTAGTGGGAGATTGTGTATTGAGTCAGAAGAGATAGGAGAGGTCTTGAATGAGTACTTTTCTTCAGTATTTACGAACGAGAGGGACCGTATTGTTGAAGAGGAGAGTGTGAAATGGACTGGTAAGCTAGAAGAGATACTTGTTAGGAAGGAAGATGTGTTGGACATTTTGAACAACTTGAGGATAGACAAGTCCCCCGGGCCTGACGGGATATATCCTAGGATTATGTGGGAAGCAAGAGAGGAAATTGCAGTACCGTTGGCAATGATCTTTTCGTCTTCACTGTCAACGGGGGTGGTACCAGGGGACTGGAGAGTAGCGAATGTTGTGCCCCTGTTCAAAAAAGGGAATAGGGATAACCCCGGGAATTACAGGCCAGTTAGTCTTACTTCTGTGGTAGGCAAAGTAATGGAAAGGGTACGGAGGGATAGGATTTATGAGTATCTGGAAACACACTGCTTGATTAGGGACAGCCAGCACGGATTTGTGAGGGGTAGGTCTTGCCTTACAAGTCTTATTGAATTCTTTGAGGAGGTGACCAAGCATGTGGATGAGGGTAGAGCAGTGGATGTAGTGTACATGGATTTTAGTAAGGCATTTGATAAGGTTCCCCGTGGTAGGCTTATGCGGAAAGTCAGGAGGCATGGGATAGAGGGAAATTTGGCCAATTGGATAGAAAACTGGCTAACCGGTCGAAGTCAGAGAGTGGTGGTAGATGGTAAATATTCAGCCTGGAGCCCAGTTACAAGTGGAGTTCTGCAGGGATCAGTTTTGGGTCCTCTGCTGTTTGTAATTTTTATTAATGACTTGGATGAGGGAGTCGAAGGGTGGGTCAGTAAATTTGCAGATGATACGAAGATTGGTGGAGTTGTGGACAGTGAGGAGGGCTGTTGTTGGCTGCAAAGGGACTTAGATATGATGCAGAGCTGGGCTGAGGAGTGGCAGATGGAGTTCAACCCTGCCAAGTGTGAGGTTATCCATTTTGGAAGAACAAATAAGAATGCGGAATATAGGGTTAACGGTAGGGTTCTTAGTCAGGTGGAGGAACAGAGGGATCTTGGGGTCTATGTACATAGATCTTTGAAAGTTGCCACTCAGGTGGATTGAGCTTGTAAGAAGGCCTATGGTGTATTAGCGTTCATTAGCAGAGGGATTGAATTCAAGAGTCGTGAAGTGATGTTGCAGCTGTACAGGACTTTGGTTAGGCCACATTTGGAGTACTGTGTGCAGTTCTGGTCGCCTCACTTTAGGAAAGATGTGGAAGCTTTGGAGAGGGTGCAGAGAAGATTTAGCAGGATGTTGCCTGGAATGGAGAATAGGTCGTACGAGGACAGGTTGAGAGTGCTAGGCCTTTTCTCATTGGAACGGTGAAGGATGAGGGGTGACTTGATAGAGGTTTATAAGATGATCAGAGGAATAGATAGAGTAGACAGTCAGAAACTTTTTCCCCGGGTACAACAGAGTGTTACAAGGGGACATAAATTTAAGGTGAAGGGTGGAAGGTATAGGGGAGATGTCAGGGGTGGGTTCTTTACCCAGAGAGTGGTGGGGGCATGGAATGCGCTGCCCGTGGGAGTGGTAGAGTCAGAATCATTGGCGACCTTTAAGCTGCAATTGGATAGGTATATGGATAGGTGCTTAATCTAGGATAGATGTTTGGCACAACATCGTGGGTCGAAGGGCCTGTTCTGTGCTGTATTGTTCTATGTTCTATCTCAGTTAATGTAAATGTTGAAATGTTGCAACACCAACAGCTAGCTGAATATCTCTTTATCAATCATGGAATATCTATGGAGGGGTTACTCCTGGGCAGGACAGGGACTGATACCCTTGGGGAGCCTGGTTGGGGAAGATTCAAATGAGTGTGACGGTGGGTGGCGAGCAGGAGAGTAGAGCAATAGATGCAGGAATTGAAGGATAGATAGAAACCAAGGCAAACATGAAAAATAACCAGCGAAGGCAGGAAACGCTGTTGGAAAGAACAGGGGAAGTGGTCTGAAATGCATATGTTTCAATGCATTAAGTACAATTGACAAGTTAGATGAACTCAGAGCTTTGGTTAGTGTTTCGAACTATGACATCATTGCAATTACAAAGACTTGATTGAAACCAGGACAGCGTTGGCAGCTGAACGTCCCGGGACCTAGATGAGATAAAAAGGGATGCAAAAGGGATGGAGGAGGTCCATTACTGGTAAATGGGTACCTCACAGTTGTACTGAGGGGAGATCAGAGGGCTCGTGTAGCGAAGTAAAATGGTTAGAGCTCAGGAAGAGAGAAGGTGAAATCTCAATTCGGGGGTGTATAATAGACCTCCCAACAGGCAGTGGGAGATTGAAGAGAGAATATGCACACAGGTTTAGGAAAGATGTCAAAACGACATGACTGTTATGGTGCGTGATTTTAACTTCTCCTGTATTGTACTGGGACTCATTTTGTGCTATATGCTTGGATGGGAAAAAGGTTGTAAGGAACATTCAGGAGGGTTTCTTTTACACAATAAGCAGACAGTCCAACCAGGGAAGGGCTTATACTGGACCTACGTTTGTAAGTGAGCTCGGACACGTGAGTGAAGTTTCAGAGAGGGAACATTTCGGAGTAGGAACCATAATTTCCTGAGTTTCGAGTTGCTGGTGAATAGGAGTAACAACCGTCCTCGAGTGAAAGTGTGAAATTAATAGAAGGAGAACTACAACACTCTTAGGCAGGAAGTGGAGAATTTTGATTGGAGATGGCTGTTTGAAGATAAATCCATGTGGGAGCCTTTCAAATGATAGATGATTAGCATGCAACCATGCTTCATCTTTGGAGTGTAAAATGTACAGTGTGTAGAACTCCAAGCAGAAAGTGTTGAGAACCACTTTTGAGAAATGGAAGCGTTGAAGTAGAGAGGACAAGTAGACAAAAGTATGCAGAAACCAAAGAACTGTGTTGACGTGTCACAGTGGATGATTGGTTAACACTGCTACCTCACAGCGAGAGGGACGCGATTGGCTTCAGTCATCACATGAAGACAACACGGACGTGGTTCAGAATTGAAGTTATTGTGCGCTGTTGTGTTTGATAATGTAGAACAATGTTTTTACATCTCCTGCTAATCACTGCTCTTGGAAAAAGCATTTAGTCAAACAACAAACGTTTGAACAATCTTCAGCATTCAGAAAGTGTGTCTTTCAATACTCGCAATGGCTTGAAATTAATGCAATAATCTCAAAATTTGGAGTGAGTTAGGTGGAAAATGAAATTGACGTACACGCGATGAAAGTGAAAGTTTCATGTACACGTTCAGAGATATTTAATGCTTTACACAAGACATTGTGAGCATTTTTTTTAAAGGAAAGGTGCCAATGGAAAGATGTGTTTGACTTGAAGAGTGTTTAGAAGTGGTTTACAAGAATGATCCAGGGGATGATGGGCTTGTAACTCGACGGGTGGTTGAGGCTTCTGTGTCCTTACTAGATGAAAGTTAGAATGATGAGGGGGATCTGACTGAAACTTAAAGAGCACTGAGTGGGCTGGATAGAATGGACATGGAGCAGAGGTTTCCACTGTAGGAGAGAGTAGAGCCCAAAGGCATATTTCTACATTGAAGGGACGTCCCTTCAGAACTGAGATGAGAAGGATTTTTTCCAGACAGATGATGGTGTATCTGTAGACGTCATTGCCACAGAGGGCTGTGGAGGAAATGTCAGTGAATGTATTGAAGACAGCAATTGTTGATGAGCAAGGGAATAAATCATTAAGGGGAGAAGGTGTGAGAATGTGGTTTGGAAACAGATCAGTCATAATTAAATGACATAGCAGAATTGATGGACAGCACACCTACTTCGATTCGTATTGCCAAAGAAAGGGCAATTAAATCCCATTTGATTACACAAGTGCCACACAATCACCATCTCCAACAAAAGAACCTTGAACCATCATCCTTGATATTCAATCAGATTGCCCCCATTATCAACATACCGAGGCTTAACACTGAAACCAAAACAGTCCAGGATAAACCACGCAAGTACTGTTGCTTATACAATGTGACAGAGGCCAGGAATCCTGCTGTGAAAAAAAAACACACACCATCCCAACGAATTTCCAATATCTCCACGCACAAGTGGTGGAGCCACTAGCCGTTGCTAGTGTTGTAGAATATTTCCAACTTGCTGGAAAGCAGGCAGCTCGAATGAAAGTCACGAAGCTCAACTCCATTCAAAACCGAAGAAAATTCTGAAGAAGAGTCATTCCAGACTCGAAACCTTAACTTTTAGACCATAAGACCATAAGACATAGGAGTGGAAGTAAGGCCATTCGACCCATCGAGTCCACTCCGCCATTCAATCATGGCTGGTAGGCATTTCAACTCCACTTACCCGCATTCTCCCCGTAGCCCTTAATTCCTCGAGACATCAAGAATCTATCAATCTCTGCCTTGAAGACATTTAGCGTCCCGGCCTCCACTGCACTCCGCGGCAATGAATCCCACAGGCCCACCACTCTCTGGCTGAAGAAATGTCTCCGCATTTCTGTTCGGAATTGACCCCCTCTAATTCTAAGGCTGTGCCCGCGGGTCCTAGTCCTTTTCTTTCTCACGCCACATAAACTGCCAGACATGTGGAGTTTATCCAACATTTTATCTCTTCGTTACAGAGAGCCAGCATTTGCAATACTTTGCTTTTATTTCAGGCCTCATCAGCCAATGTGATTGTCACCACATTTACAAACCCTCATTTCCCCCAGTCTTACTCAGTGACAGAACTGCGGGCTATTTGCAAGACTCAGTGCAGCAGCTCACCAAGTTTTCTTCAGACAGTTCCCTACGGCTACCACTGTCTAGAAGCAGCAGAGGTAAGGGAATGACAGCACTTGCAATCTCCCTTTAATCCACTCACCTTCCTGGCTTGGACACACACCCTTCATCTTTGCTGGATCACTCAAAGCAAAGTTGGACGTCTACACGCTTGGGAAAGGTTGAGCGGCATATGAGTCAAGTGCAGGCAAATGTGAATAGCTACGTTTAGGAAAGACAGATAAGGAGCAGGAAGGCAGTGCAGGTGTCCCCTGCGGTCATCTCCCTCCAAAACAGGTATATTGTTTTGAATACTTTTGGGGGAGATGGCTCACCAGGAGAGGGCAGTAGTTGTCAAGATCATGGCACCGTGGTAGGCACTGCTGTTCAGAAGGGTGGGAAAAAGACTCGGAGGGCCATAGTCATGGGAATTCTATTGTGAGGGGAGTAGATAGGCGGTTCTGTGGGTGAAAACGGGGCTCCTGGATGGTGTGTTGCCTCCCAGGTGCTGGGGTCAGGGATGTCACCGATCGGCTGCAGAGAATTCTAAAAGGGGGAGGGTGAACAGCCAGTTGTCTTGGTGCATATAGGCACCAACGATATAAGTAGAAAGCGAGATGAGGTCCTGAAAGAAGAATTCAGGGAGCTCAGAGAGAGGTAAAAGGGGAGGGCGTCAAAGGTAGTGATCTCGGGATTACTACCAGTGCCACGTGCTAGCCAGTGTAGAAATGAAACAATAGCCAGGATGAACATGTGGCTTGAGAGATGGCGTAGGAGGGAGGGGTTCAGATTTGTTGGACATTGGGACTGGTTCTGGGGGAAGTGGGGCTATTACAAAATGGATGGTCTACATCTGAACCAGATCGGAACCAATGTCCTTGGGGAAGTTTTTGCAACCGCTGTTGGGGAGGTTTTAAACTAATGTGGCAGGGGGCTGGGAACATAGAAGAGAAAACCAATAGGCAGCGAGGTGGAAACTGGAGACTGTAAGAATTATGAAGATAACATTAATCAAGGGAAGACCAGGCAGAGAGCAGATGAGCGTAAAAGAACTGGTGTTCTGAAATGCATCTACTTTAATTCAAGGAGTATAGTGTGTAAGGCAGGCAAACTTCGGACTTGGATTGGTGCCTGGGAGTCTGACATTATTGCCATCACAGAGACTTGGTTGAAGGAAGGGCATGATGATTGGCAACTAAATGTCCCAGCAGATAGACGCTTCAGACAGGACAGGGAGGGAAGTAAAAGAGGGGGTGGAGTTGCATTGCTGGTCAGGGACGATATCACAGCTGTGCTAAGGGGGGACACTATGATGGTCTTGGGTAGTGAGGCATTATGGGTGGCGTGAGAAATTAAAAGGGTGTAGTTACACTGTTGGGGCTGTATTACAGACCTCCCAACAGTGAGCGTGAGGTCGAAGAACAAATAGGTAATCAGATTATGAACAGATGTAGAGGCAATAGAGTAATGGTGATGGGAGATTTTAATTTTCCCAGCATTGACTGGGATGCACTTAGTGTCAGAGGTCTGGATGGGGTAGAACTTGTAAGGAACATCCAGGAGAGTTTTCTAGAGCAGTATGTCACCAGGCCGACGAGGGAAAGGGCCATATTGGACCTGGTACTGGGGAACGAGCCACGCCAAGTGTTAGAAGTTGCGGTGGGGGATCTCTTTGGGAACAGAGACCACAAATCCGTACGTTTTAGAATACACGTAGATAAAGAAGAGAGTGGTCCTAAGAGAAGATGACTAAACTGGCCCAAGGCCAATTATATCAAAATTAGGCAGGAGCTGGGAAATGTGGAATGTACACAGCTATTTGAAGGGAAGTCCACGTTTGAGATGTGGGAGGCTTTCAAAGATAGGTTAACGGCAGTGCAGGACAGGGATGTCCCGTTGAAGGCAAAGGATAGGAAGGACAAGATTCGTGAACCGTGGATGACAGGAGAAATTGTACGACTAGCCAAGAGGAAAAGGGAAGCGTACATAAGGTCTAGGCAGCTAAGAACAGAAAGGGCCCTGCAGGAATATCGGAAGAGTAGGACAAGTCTTAAACAAGGAATTAAGTGGGCTAAAAGGGTCATGAAATAGCTTTAGCAAGCAGAATTAAGGAGAATCCCAAAGGATTTCATTCTTACATAAGAAGCAAGCGGGTAACTAGAGAAAGGATTGGTCCACTAAAAGATAATAAAGGAAGGCTGTGTGCCCAACCTGAGAGAATGGGTGGGATTCTTAATGATTATTTTGCGTCAGTGTTCACTGAGGAGAGGGACATGATGAATCTTGAGATGAGGGATTGAAGTTTGATTAGTCTGGATCACGTTGGCATTAGTAGGGAAGTTGTGTTAGGTATGCCAGCGGCTACTAAGGTGGACAAATCCCTAGGACCGGATGGGATCTATCCCAGGTTGCTGAGGGAGGTGACAGAGGAAACAGCTGGGGCCCTGACAGATATCTTTGTGGCATCCTTAAGCCCAGGTGAGGTGCTGGGGGTCTGGAATGTTGCCCCTGTTGTGCCTCTGTACAAGAAGGGTAGTAGGGATATTCCGGGGTAACTACAGACCAGTGAGCCTGAAGTTGGTGGTGGGGAAGTTGCTGGAGAGGGTACTGAGAGAGAGGATCTATTTATATTTTAAAAAGAATGAGCTTATCACTGATAGGCAATATGGTTTTGTGCGGGGGAGATCGTGCCTTACCAACTTAATCAAGTTCTTTGAGGAAGTGACCAAGTTGGTAGATGAAATAAGGGCTGTTGATGTCATATACATGGACTTTAGTAAGGTGTTTGATAAGGTTCCCCATGGTAGATTAATGGAGAAAGTGAAGTCACATGGTGTGCAGGGTGTTCTAGCAGGGGGATAAAGAACTGGTTGGGCAACAGGAGACAGAGAATAGTGGTTGAAGGGAGCTTCTCGAAATGGAGAAAGGTGACCAGTGGTGTCCCACAGGGGTCAGTGTTGTGTCCATTGTTGATTGTAATATATATACATGATCTAGAAGAGGGCACTGTTGATATGATCAGCAAACCTGCAGATGACACAAAGATTAGTGGAGTAGCAGAAAGTGTGAGGGACTGTCAGAGAATACAGGAGGGTATAGATAGACTGGAGAGTTGGACGGAAACGTGGCAGATGGCTTTCGATCCAGACAAATGTGAGGTGATGTGTTTAGGCAAGTCTAATTCTAGAGCGAATTATACAATGAAGGGAAGAGCCTTGGGAAACGTTGACGGGCAGAGAGAGACCTGGGAGTGCAGGTTCATTGTACCCTGAAGGTTGCTGCACAGGTGGATAGAGTGGTCAAGAAGAGATATAGTTTGCTTGCCTTCACTGGACGGGGTATTGAGTATAAGCTGGCAAGTCATGTTAAAATTGTACAAGACATTGGTTCGGCCACATTTTGAATACTGTGTACAGTTCTGGTCACCGCATTACCAGACACTTTGGAGAGGGCGCAGGGAAGGTTTACGAGGATGTTGCCTGGTATGGAAGGTGATAGCTATGAAGAGAGGTTGAGTAGGTTAGGTTTATTTTCACTAGAAAAAAGGAGATTGAGGGGGGACCTGATTGAGGTTTACAAAATCATGAAGGGTACAGACAGGGTGGATAGAGACAAGCTTTTTCCCAGGGTGAAGGATTCAATAACGAGAGGTCACGCTTTCAAGGAGGGATGTGGAAAGTTTAAGGGGGATACACACGGTATGTACTTCAGACAGAGGGTGGGGGGGCGTTGGGAACGCATTGCCAGCGGAAGTGGTCGAGGCAGGCATGGTAGCTTCATTTAAGATGCGTCTGGACAGATGCAGGAGTAGGTGGGGAGCAGGGGGATACAGATGCTAAGGAATTGACCAACAGGTTTAGACAGTACGTTTGGATCGGCTCAGGCTTGGAGGGGCCGAAGGGCCTGTTCCTGGGCTGTACATTTCCTTGGTTCTTTGATCTTTGAAATCTGGTCAGCGGGGACGTGTTAAGCTGAAGAGTCTGTTTCCATGCTGGATGACTCTACAACTCAATACGGGCGGTCTGACACCAATTGGTCTGCAGTGGTTTGACAACGCCGCGACCCACTTCCTTCTCAAGTGTACCTCAGGATGGGAAATTAGTGCTGTCTCAGCCTGCTCTGTAATGCAATTTAACCGTCTGTCAAATATTTATTGCTAAACCTGATTGTACAGATGGAAGTGAACAATAGTGAAAATCAACGCTGGATGAAACCACTAGGAATGCAAGGTTAGAATGAACCAAATTCTGGATTAGTGGTGCTGCAAGAGCACAGCACTTTGGATGCTGCCTGAACTGCTGTGCTCTTCCAGCACCACTGATCCAGAATCTGGATTTCCCTGCTCCTTGGATGCTGCCTGAACTGCTGTGCTCTTCCAGCACCACTGATCCAGAATCTGGTTTCCAGCGTGTGCAGTCATTGTTTTTACCTAGAATTACCCAAAGCCGAGCAAACTGCGTCAAATTTCAATCAAGAATGGGGGAGTAGAGTTAAATAGGTTTACCCAAACATAGCTGTATGTACGGACTTACCAATAATGCCAACAGCTGCAAGTATCGGGTAATAAAATCGTGCTACCTGTAAGATTACTGAGTATTTCATTCTGGCCCAGTCAGGTCGTCTGTGAGAGGAGAGACAATGATCCTGTCTGTCGAAAAGTAATAATAAAGTCAACACAACCTCATTTTATTTAGAAGCTAAATGCCCCAAGGGAGAATAAATATGTTTGGATTACTAACTGCATTAATCGTTGCAATCTGAGAAGCAGCAACGTAACAACATTTCTCTGAGGGTTATTTCACATTTTGAAGAATAAAATGTCGCTAGTTTCCAGAGAATTACAATTAGATTATATTGCCACGTATACTCAAGTACAGCAATACAGAAGTGCAGCGAAAAGTGGACAACATCCCCATTCCCAGTGCCTTCCAACATACAAGGATGCCTAGATATAGAGTAGAAAAGTAAATCATCCCGGTTAAAACGAAACATTACAGATTTTCTTAGTATTTATAGGATAAAGCTTTTCCTTCATTACTGCCTTTGAAATCGACAGAAGACCAGCGCAGATTTCCCAGGAGGTGGGAATCACAGATTGAAACACAAATTGTTTCCGGCCATTTTCTTTCTGGTGAGAGGATAGAGCATTGCCTTTTCAGAGAGCAGCTTCCATTTAGGGTACCCTCAAGAACGAGGAGCCGTTCGTCCACACTGAAGTATCTTTCAGGGTCTTGTGATTCCCCCAGGAATTGTGATTGAGCAGTTCTGCAATGGTCAGGTTCCAGTTGGTTAATGATGCCGTGTAACTGGTGACCATGGGGCAATGTTATTATGGTGCCACACGTGTAGGTTACCAGCTGGGGAGTGGTTATAATACAGGGGAAAAAAAACTGTGGGGGATTGCATCCTCTCGGGTGTTTAACGATGAGAGAAACATATTATTGGTCAGTCGGGGAATCAAGTCTTTTGGGGAATTGCTTGGGAAGTGGGCGCACGAATTGTCAGATCCACCAAGATCCTACTGAATGTTGGAGTTGGCTGGAGGAGACTGACGGCATCCTTTATTCTGGCCTTATAGTCTTATAGACTATCTCTGCAATATTTAGAATGCGGAATACAGGGTTAACGGTAGAGTTCTTAGTCAGGTGGAGGAACAGAGGGATCTTGGGGTCTATGTACATAGATCTTTGAAAGTTGCCACTCAGGTGGATAGAGCTTGTAAGAAGGCCTATGGTGTATTAGCGTTCATTAGCAGAGGGATTGAATTCAAGAGCCGTGAGGTGATGTTGCAGCTGTACAGGACTTTGGTTAGGCCACATTTGGAGTACTGTGTGCAGTTCTGGTCGCCTCACTTTAGGAAAGATGTGGAAGCTTTGGAGAGGGTGCAGAGAAGATTTACCAGGATGTTGCCTGGAATGGAGAATAGGTCGTACGAGGACAGGTTGAGAGTTCTCGGCCTTTTCTCGTTGGAACGGCGAAGGATGAGGGGTGACTTGATAGAGGTTTATAAGATGATCAGAGGTATAGATAGAGTAGACAGAAACTTTTTCCCCGGGTACAACAGAGTGTTACAAGGGGACATAAATTTAAGGTGAAGGGTGGAAGGTATAGGGGAGATGTCAGGGGTGGGTTCTTTACCCAGAGAGTGGTGGGGGCATGGAATGCGCTGCCCGTGGCAGTGGTAGAGTCAGAATCATTGGCGACCTTTAAGCGGCAATTGGATAGGTACATGGATAGGTGCTTAATCTAGGATAGATGTTCGGCACAACATCGTGGGCCGAAGGGCCTGCTCTGTGCTGTATTGTTCTATGTTCTATGTTCTATTGCAATGAGCCACCAAACATCACACATCCGCTGTTAGAGAGGAATGATTTAAGACCAGAAGACAGTCGGAGATAGGATCAGAAATTAGATCATTCAGCCCATCGAGTGGGCTCTGCCATTCCATCATGGCTGACAGGTTTTTCTAACCCATTTCCCCGCTTAGGTCTTTCTGTTTTAAATATACTAAATGACTTGGCCTCCACAGCCTTCTGTGACGATGTATTCCACATATTCACTACTCACTGGCTAAAGACGTTTCTGCTTATCTCTGTAAAAGGTCATCCCTTTAATCTCTGGCTGTGTCCTTGGGTTCTCGTCTCTGTGCCAAGATAATCATCTCCCTAACAACCACTCTATACAGACTGATGAAGGGCTTATGCCCGAAACGTCGATTCTCCTGCTCCTTGGATGCTGCCTGACCTGCTGCGCTTTTCCAGCAACACATTTTCAGCTCTGATCTCCAGCATCTGCAGACCTCACTTTCTCCACTCTGTACAGACTGGTCAGTATTTTGAATGTTTCAGTCAGACTGCGAGCCCCCACTCCCACATCTCCATCATCCATTCTCAACCTCACCTGGTATGGTCCGAGAGTCCTCAAACGTTACTCATATGTTAAGCTTTTCAGACCTGGCATCATTCTCGGAAGCCTCCTCTGAACCCGCTCCAGGGCCAATACCTCTATCGTGGGGCATGGGGCCAAAATTGCTCACAATATTGAGTCAACTACTTGACGTTCAATTCCATTCCAGCCATCGAAGGGTTTATTTCAGCGCTATAGCATGTAAGTCGCAGTGTTTGATCGGAGGAGATCATGTATCAATTTACCTCAGCACATCCTGACTGGTTAATGGTGTCGTTCACAGTTGTCAAGAAATTTCTTCGTAATTAGTGTCATTCCACAGAATTTTTTTTTCACCAAGTGATTCTTGGTGTTCAGTTTCAACGTTCACGGAGCTGTTCTGATCTGGTGAAGTAGGTCATCATCCACTGTGCCGTGCATTTAATGCGCCAAAAAGTAATGTCTTAAAATCAAATCCATATCGGAACTGAAGAATCAAGTTCCATTCTATAACAGCTTTTAAAAAGCATGAAAGGCACAACCAAAGAAGAAGTTTCAGAAATGAGGGCAATGGGACAGAATGGAGTGTGGGATATGGTGTACAACAATTTGAACGACCAGTCAAGTGGTTTTAATGCAGCAATACCAGAGACTCAACGTGTGTTGTGGAAAATACTTCTGAATGGTCTGTGTTATGGTCACAGCTGCAAATACTACTGGCCAATTCAGATCCAACAGTGACAACATCTGGGAAACTTTTACATTTAATCTTTGTATCTGGTAACCATGGCTGTTAATCAGTGATCACACCCACACGAGGCTGCCACTGTCCTTTCAGCAGAAGAACATAAACTTATTAATCGGAAACTGCGAAACTTTAGAAATTGGAAAAGTTATTAACGAGAAGCACAAAAGCATTGACTCACGCTTTTGACCAGAAACATGCCTTAGAAAGACACAACCTACTTGATAAATGGTGCTAATTTCAATTCGTTTCTTTTCTTCGAATGAATTCTTTCCAATTTGAGTGACTGGGAAGGTTTGTTCAAATTCTGAGAACATGAATTTGTTTTCAGCTCGTGCAGCCTGGGAAATTCCAAAAGCTCTGTCAACAAGGAGATCCTGTTGTTTTGACTGCAAGGATGTCTTCAAATAAAGTTCAGACCTGTATGCTTATTGCATAGCTTAACAGTTCGAATAAACGGGTACTCTATTCCACTGATTAACTCCTCTTTGAATTTAGTTTGTATTAGAGTGTAAATGCAGATATTGGTGCATGAATTCAGAAGCTGTAGCATGAATCCAATTTCTTGAAGATAAATATTGTGTCATTAAAAGTTCTGTCTTCATAATTATAGTTTCTTTCTTGCCATATTATGGGCAGCACGGTGGCACTACTGCTGCCTCACAGTGCCAGAGACCCGGGTTCAATTCCCGACTCAGGCGACTGACTGTGTGGAGTTTGTACGTTCTCCCCGTGTCTGTGTGGGTTTCCTCCGGGTGCTCCGGTTTCCTCCCACAGTCCAAAGATGTGTGGGTCAGGTGAATTGGCCATGCTAAATTGCCCATAGTGTTAGGTAAGGGGTAAATGTAGGGGTATGGGTGGGTTGCGCTTCGGCGGGTCAGTGTGGACTTGTTGGGCCGAAGGGCCTGTTTCCACACTGTAAGTAATCTAATCTAATCATTAATGTGCGTATGACATAGGTCATCCACAACAGTATGGAATGTGCAAAGAGCAGGGTGATGGATTTTTTTTCCACCCCTGAATCAGTATTATTCTGCCCATTTCCAAGGATCTGGAAATGACAGTGGATCGGGTTGGATGTTATAATATTCCTGACAGTCAGAGCATTAAATATTAAAATCATTATGAGTGGAAGCAACAGCATAATTATAAATTCGTACAGCTTCCAACATAATGATGTGTAATAGCTTGGTATTGTGACACAAAACCATGGTATATTGTCAATAATAAATGAAGGAATAACTACAAAATACAAAGTAAATGACCGCAAACAGCTCACCACACTCACTGTTATTATGACCACAAACGCAGTTCTCACATTGCAATATCTGAGTTTCTGGCAACAAATTACTACAAATTGATCAAATGTGATATCAACTGTGAACCAAACTGAACAGTCCAGTACTGCATGGAAAAGGACAACTCTCACAGTGCACACTGAGAAATTAACTGAGAAATAAACATTATTTAGATGGTTCAGTATGAAATTAAGGATGGCGAGAAGTAGATCTGTTGTTGACATTGCCAGCAAATAGCAAGTGATGCATCGAGAGAGTCCACACTTGCCTCGAATCAGAAGCACAATTGCCACTAAGTTAACTATTTTAAAAACAACGTAGATCAGCCTCTGCATGAATGGAATTACAGCAAAAAAACAACAGCTAAACTAGCCTTCTAAATCACATCAATTTGGTAAAAAGATACAATGCATTTATGGATTCAAACAAACTCCAGAAAGGAAGAAAGACATGCTCTAAACCTATGGATGAACAGACTAAATCAATCAGTGGGAAATGAAAATTATAATGAATGAAATATTTTAATGCAAGTATGTGATGCTGACAGATTCACTGAACGTTTCATAACTTTTCCGTGCTTATCAATCTGGTAATATGGAGAAAACCACAAGAGATTCAAATGGGAATAAGAACAAGGTATTTTACATCATTTCACCCAATCAGAAACTGAGTACGTGTCTCAACACGACAATATATATTTTTTCGGAATGGGAACTCAAATGGTCCAATACAAGGTTTAGTTTATTGGACTGGCTTGTGACTTACTACGCCCCACCCTCCTCTAGCTTATATCCCCTCCCCCACTCACCCATTGTACTCTATGCTACTCTCTCCCCACCCCACCCTCCTCTAGCTTATCACCCCAGGGCATCAATGTGGACTTCAACAGCTTCCTCATTTCCCCTTCCCCCACCTCATCCTAGTTTCAAACTTCCAGCTCAGCACTCTCCCCATGACTTGTCCGGACTTGTCCTACCTGCCTAGCTCCTTTTCCACCTATCCACTCCACCCTCTCCTCCCTGACCTATCACCTTCATCCCCTCCCCCACTCACCCATTGTACTCTAAACTACTCTCTCCCCACCCCCACCCTCTTCTCGCTTATCTCTCCATGCTTCCAGCTCTCTGCCTTTATTCCTGATGAAGGGCTTTTGCCCGAAACGTCGATTTCGCTGCTCGTTGGATGCTGCCTGAACTGCTGTGCTCTTCCAGCACCACTAATCCAGAATCTGTGACTTACTAGAGTCCATGCTTTCTCACTCATGCTTGCCACAAACCTACCAGAGCTGCAAGTGGAAGGCGGCAGAGCCATGAGACTAGGGTATATAGTAGCAGATGAGAATCATTATTGTACTCAGTAGGTGTGGTCCTCTGTCAGAAAAGTAATACTGTCATTTGAAGTTGTGTTTGCAGCCTGCTTGATGGACACTGCATTCACAACATTATCCACCCCCTCCACCCAATAACACTCAGTCGCAGAATTGTGTATTATCTGCAGGATTCACTACAGAAATGTCCCAAAGTGTCACTGTCAGCACCTTCCACATCTGCAAACAATCCCACCCAGAATGACAGAGCAGCCAATATGAGGGAAACCCTACAAGTTCCCCTCCAAGCCATTCCCCAACCTAACTTGGGAATATATCGCTGTTCCTCCACAGTCGCTGAGTCAACATCCAGGGATTCCTTCCCTCAGGGCATCCTGGATCAACTCACAGCAGGTGGACTGTGGCATCTCAAGATTGCAGCTCAACACCACCTTCTCAAAGACAATGAGAGACAGGCAAAAAATGCTGGCCCTGCCAATAATGCTCATATCCCACACATGAAGGAAATAAATGAAATAATATGAATTCAAATTTCAGTTTGAATACGTAAGCTCATTTTAAGATAACTTGCATTTATAAGATTTTTTTTGGTTTGAAACAAATGCTTTTGGGTGGAAAGGCGAAAGAAGTCACATGATCCCAGATTCCGTTTTTAGCTTCATCGAGATAATTGATGACACACGGATGTAAAGTAACGTCTGGAGGTTCAGAAACTTCTTTACTGAATGAAGGAAAGACATAAACATTTCTAGATGCATTTTATCCAACCTTTAGCAATTACAGCACAATCATACTGTTAATTACTTACATACGCACCTAATCCAATTCACAATATGACTGGATGGTCAGTGGTGGATAATTTTTATAGATGACCCTCAGTATTCCATGATCTTGTGATGTTTCCCAGACAACATTATCGCTGTCCTTGCAGCTTTAAAATGCGTACTCCATTTAACTGCATTCCAATATTCCTGACTCCTACAACTACAACTCAATCATCCTACTAGCAGCATGGGTCTCTCGTTACTATTTAAGGTGGTCATCTCCAGGGGCCAAAGGGATAGTTTCCAATTGAAGTGTAGATCGGTTTAAGTTACTGTAATATTTTATCTATAAAGTAAGATTCAACGATAAACATATTGAATACTAGGAATGTACATTGCTTCTTATTTGTAGAGGTCTGTGTTCTTTAATGAAACATATCTCCATGATCCAATTGATAGTTTATTAAACTTTTCTCTGATGCGAGGCATCTTAAATTTGATTTTGATTTTCAACCAGACAACCACAGAGTCATGCATCATGGAAACACACACTTCAGTACAACTTTGCCAACCAGTTTCTCCAAACTAATTTGCTCCCATTTTCCCTCGTATGACCCATACCCCTCTAAAGCTGCTCTATTCCTTTACCTGTGCTAATACCTTCTCAGTATAACTGCACCTGCATCCAACACTTCCTGTAGCAGCTCACTCTACCCAGGAGGCACCCTCTGTCTGATGACGTTGTCCCTTAGGCCACTTCGAAAGGTTTCTTCTTTCACCTTGAAATATGATCTCTAATCATGGACTCCCCAAGCCCAAGGGAAATAGCGTGGCTATTCATCTTGTCTATGCCCCTCATAATTTTACACAATACTTCCAAAGTGGCCTCACCAACGTCCTGTACAAATGTAACACGACATTCCAACTCCGACATGTACACTCCTGAGCTACGAAGGCAAGGAAGCCAAATGCCTTATTTCCCAACCTGTCTATCTGTGACAGACCTTTCAATAAACTGTGCACCTGAACATTGAAGTCTATCTGTTCGACATTATGCCCCGGGAAAATTTCACAAATGATATAAGTCCTGCCCTTGTTCACATTTATTAGATTAGATTACTTACAGTGTGGAAACAAGTCCAACAAGTCCACACCGGCCCGCCGAAGCGCAACCCACCCTTACCCCTACATTTACCCCTTACCTAACACTACGGGCAATTTAGCATGGCCAATTCACCTGACCCGCACATCTTTGGACTGTGGGAGGAAACCGGAGCACCTGGAGGAAACCCACGCAGACACGGGGAGAACGTGCAAACTCCACACAGTCAGTCGGGAATTGAACCCAGGTCTCTGGCGCAGTGAGGCAGCAGTGCTAACCACTGTGCCACCGTGCCGCCCGCTAATTTATCTGAATTGAATTCCAACTCCCACTTGTTAGGACGGTTCTACCGTCCCCGTGTTCATTTTGGAGGAATGAGACACCGGGTCAGATTCTAAGAAACAGACTGCTTTATTCGAGAGAGAATCGAGTTACAGCAAGGTATCAGGCTTGCTGGAGAACGCGCGTTCTACCCCTTTGTTCCAAGTTGTTTATTCTTATACCCCCCTTATTCCTGTACCATTCCCTTATTTGGTAATGGTCGGTTCTATAGTTTGCCATTGGCCCCAGTCTCTTATCAGTGTTCTAACATGCCTTATTCGGCTATCAGTTAGCTCAACTTGCTATGTACCAGATGGCCCCTTTGTTCTGTTTTTTCAAGTTTTACTGCTCTTTCAGTACTTTTCCACTGGTTCAGTTATCTTCCTCAGACCTCGTGTCTGTTTTTCCCCTCTGGGGCCCCCTGGCCACATCAGCCTGAGAGCTACTTCTACCTAACATTTTAGTGTTACTTCTATCTCACATTTGCCTGAGTGCTACTTCTACCTAACATTCCCCCTCTTGGCCTCAGAGAGGCCACAAATACAGCAAACGCGCGCAGCAGTCAGGGCCGGGCGGGTCGGTGAGTGCCCCTCCGTCACTCATTTGCAAGACCGACCACTTGGCGTTACCCGGCTTGTCTGACTCTATGGAGACACAGTTATAAGGGAAAGGAGTCCCTAAGCAGCATACAACTACACAAAGCATTCCGCGCCGCAAAATCCCTACTCTATGTGCCTCTCCAGCTCGCATACAATCGTTAAGGCCCGAGAAACAGTGAAATAAACATAACAGACATAAGCACTCAAAAGTCGTAACATGGGGGCGGGTGGTCCCCCTCCACCTCCAATCCAGTCATGCTCACTGTCGCACAGGGAGCGCCCGCGCATCCCTGCTGCACGACTTGATAAGGTGGGGGCGAAGAGGGGTGGTCGTCCTTGTCTGTAAGGGCTCGGTCGATAGTCCGGGTCATAAGGGTCCTGAGACAGGGGATACAACAGCAACCACAAATAATAAAAATAGCAACAGAAATGCTCAGGCCCAGGGCTAACTGTCCCAACATACTTCCCCAATTCCCGAATGTTTTACTCAACCAATCTATAACAGGATTACTGACCCCTGACTGCAGCTTCAGTTCAGTGGCCAGAGCACGCAGTTTCCTTAGCGTTTTAGTGAGTTTCCCATCTGGGCCCGTAGTGTTCGCTATTGAAGTACAACACATTTCACCAAACATAGTGCAGACCCCTCCTTTCTCTGCTAAGAGCATCTCTCCCTATCCCCTTTCTTCCCTGCCCTACATGCTATCACTCGCCGCTCTGGTTGCTCACTTTTGGTTGCATTCTTCTCCTAATTACCGCATCAACCGCAGCTACCATCATTTACGCGTTCTGCTCCTGTCACTCGCCCTTTCTCTCTTTGCAAACACTTTCTGTGCCCCACCTAACAATTCAATTAATGGTTTTATCCCACTCCACCCTTCTATCTTCCGTATCTTTCCCTATCCAGCATCCCCATATAAGTCTCCTTTCTCCCGCAGTAAATAGTAACATTCAAAATAGACATTAACTCAGCCCACAAATACAGACTGGGCCTCAAAAATAAATTAACTTGTTCTGACAATCCTATCGGATTCTCAACCAGGATCGTCATTTCCTTTTAAATGTTCCGACCTCCCCACTGGTGAGGGGGTCACACACAAACCCAATCTCCTTGTCCCCTATCAACACTTCCCGAAATGGACAAGTCGTTATGTTCTTCCCTGTTTCCTTCTTTTCAGAAATTTTCCAATGTTCCTATCTTCCCATATGCTCAAACACCAATTTATCAATTCATGCTTGACTAACTTTAAGGCCTGTTCTTAACTTGTAAACATATTTATATATTTACGTCCATTTATTCAGTGTTTAATATTTAAAATGTAAAATGCATACAGTTCCCAATTTTGAAATCCACTGTAATCGCCCAGATTTAGTACCCTAATTTAGATCCAAAATTAGTTTTCTTATGTACTCCTGTCCTTCATATATTGCTTTCATGTAAAAATAAAAGAGATTAGTAAGAAAAAGTAGTTAGGGAGTCATGACTCATAGAAGAACAGAAGTTATTAGCCTCAAAAAATCATGTTAAGTCCACATAAAAAGAAATCACTTTAAACAGCAGTCCTGGAACTCAGGCTTTAGAAACAAAACCAAGAAAATAATCACCAAACAAACAGATGCATCTGAATCAGTTCACAAAGGGTTAAAGTCTTTGCAGGCTGTACTCCCGAAATGTTTACTTCAAACGTGCTGCCCTACTCTCTCTATCTATCTCTCTCACAGACACGGTCTGCTAGTGCTCAGCAGCATTCGCATTCTCTCTCTCCTTTGGATATGACACACAATTTCTTAATTCCACAGATCCACTCAGATTATTATATCAGTTATATCAATATCAGTTACCAACTAATCTTTCCCATCTCCACTCAATCTCAATAAAATCTCCAACCTGAAAAAAATCATGTTAAGCATTCATAAAAAAATCACATTCAAAAAAAAAGTCCAGGGACTCAAGCTCTAGGTGATAGCACTCAGACATTCATTCACTAACAAGCAGATGAATTTAAGCCGGAACACAAAGTGTTAAACTGTCCGCTGGCCGAGCAGTCCTTTGTTAGTGTCTCGCACTGTCTCTCTCTCTCTCTCTCTCTCTCTGTTCTCTCCCACAAACCTTTACAAACACAGAAATACTTACACACACACACAGATTTTTACACACTCAGAGACTTTATCTTTCTCATAAACAGACTCCCTCTCACACACACACAGTCGCTCTGTCCGGAACTTTGTGTCTGTCTCTGTCCCCTGTCCTCTGTCTTTGTCTCTCTCTCCACCACAGCACTCCTGGGTGTTGGGCGCATAGCCACCAGTTTAGGGGGGCCCATAATTAAACCTCTCAATCGACATCTGTGTCAGTCTCAAAGGGCTCCGACCGTTATAAAAATCCCGTCAACCACCCGATCTAACCGTCCCGTTAGGTAATACGCTATCCCCTCGTGCCGTTACGTCCATTATTTTGTCAGCGCAGTGGAAGCTTCCCACTCCCCAAGTCCGTCAGCGCGTGGGTCTATACTCCCGTAACCCCGGTACCCGCGTCTTATACTAGCCTACGACCAAACTCCCGTTCCGGGAGCTGTGCGGTCCGTAAGACACAATCACCCCGCCTCCTACCTCCAGGACTTTGAAATTGCAAAGTTGTTTCCACGCACACCTGGCGAAATCACCGACTCACCACCAGGAGAGAAAGTGAATGAAAAAATATTACTCACCGATTCCAGGACTTTCGATCTGCAGTGATGTTCCAACGCACACCTAGACGGTTCACTTGTCTAACGATAGGAGACTATAAACATATGCCTCAGCATCTCCAGGAATTTAAAATTGCAGGGGTGTTCCAACGCACACCTGGAGAATTCATCCACTCTAGGACTTTCCAATTGCAGGGCTGTTTCAACGCACACCTAGAGGATTCGCTTTTATAACCATAAGAGACCAAAAATAAATAACTCACCGTCTCCAGGACTTTTGGAATTGCAGGGGTGTTTCAACGCACACCTGGAGAATTCATCCACTCTAGGACTTTCAAATTGCAGAGCTGTTTCAACGCACACCTAGAGGATTCACTTCTCTAACGATAAGAGACCAAAAAATATAACACTCACCGTCTCCAGGACTTTTGAAATTGCAGGGGTGTTTCAACGCACACCTGGAGGTCTCACCGACTCTAGGACTTTTAAATTGCAAGGCTGTTCCAACGCACACCTAGAGGACTCACTCTTCTCACTATAGAAAGCAACAAATAAAAAAGAAACTCACCGTGTCCAATACCTCCGGCTTTTCCGGGACGACCAACACACCTAAAGGACTCGCACTTAGAACAAAGCGATTCTCTGTCGTCTACTCACGTCTGCAATTTAGGTTGGCAGAGGTATTCGAGACGTCGGAACAACTACTAATTTAGAGTGGTCAATGTCTACTGGAGACCTTCATGAAAAGGGCGTCCCCGGACCCAGTTCAGAATGGCAGGCCGCCCGGCGGCTCTCAACCCCTGCCAACAAGCGTGTCTCCATTCCCTCCGCACGTCAGGGGTCACCATCTGTTAGGACGGTTCTACCGTCCCCGTGTTCGTTTCGGAGGAATGAGACACCGGGTCAGATTCTAAGAAACAGACTGCTTTATTCGAGAGAGAATCGAGTTACAGCAAGGTATCAGGCTTGCTGGAGAACGCGCGTTCTACCCCTTTGTTCCAAGTTGTTTATTCTTATACCCCCCCTTATTCCTGCACCGTTCCCTTATTTGGTAATGGTCGGTTCTATAGTTTGCCATTGGCCCCAGTCTCTTATCAGTGTTCTACCATGCCTTATTCGGCTATCAGTTAGCTCAACTTGCTATGTACCAGATGGCCCCTTTGTTCTGTTTTTTCAAGTTTTACTGCTCTTTCAGTACTTTTCCACTGGTTCAGTTATCTCCCTCAGACCTCGTGTCTGTTTTTTCCCCTCTGGGGCCCCCTGGCCACATCAGCCTGAGAGCTACTTCTATCTAACATTTTAGTGTTACTTCCATCTCACATTTGCCTGAGTGCTACTTCTACCTAACACACTCCTCGGCCTATTGGCCCAATTGATCAAGGCCCCCTTGTAATCTTAGAGAACCTTCTTCACTGTACTCCACCACTAACTTTGGTCCAACTTCTCAAACTGACTGAGCATGGTTCAATTGAATTGCTCCTCAGATATGAGTGACTCCCTGGAGCTCTATGCCCAGAAATTTCTAGAAGTTAGATCACTGAAAGTATTTGAGGAGATAGTTACAGTTTTGAAATATCATACAGTTAAAGGAAATGGGAAGCCAGCACAAAAAAAAAATCAACTTGTAACAGATAAGCCCTGATTCCAAAGAACAGCTAGCAGGCTTCAGGATGGCTGACTTCTGCTTTGATGGAGACAATAGCCAATAGGTGCAGGAGTAGGCCATTCAGCCCTTCCAGCCTGCACCACCATTCAATATGATCATGGCTGATCATTCCTAATCAGTATCCTGTTCCTGCCTTATCTCCATACCCTTGATCCCACTATCTTTGAGAGCTCTAACAAAGCTCTTATCCCCGATCAAGATTCTTAAATCATCGTGGGTTTGTGAAGGTAATGGGAGGGTGAGAACTAACGCTTTGGAGTGGATCAACATGTGGGCGGAAGGACTTCAAAGGACTCAGAGAAAAAAAATCTTGGTTTGTGGAATACTTGATTCGTCAAAATTAACACACAGCAATGAATTGTAAAAAGGAATCTGTTTGCAAACGGCTGAGTGCAGAAGTCTAAGATAATGGGGTTCAGAACCACGTTCAGAAATGGAAGCTTTGATTTATGGCGGATTTGCTGGAGTACGGTATGGTTTTTCTCTCTCATTGGATGGGATATTGAGTACAAGACTTGGCAGGTCATGTTTCAGTTGTACAAGACTTTGGTTCCTCGATATTTGGAACAATGCTGATCACCACAAAAAGGTTGTGGATGCTTCAGGGAGGTTGCAGAGGAGTTTCATCAGAATGTTGCCTGGTGTCAGATGTGGGGAGAATTTGAGTAGATTAGGAGGATTTTCATTGGGAAGAAGGAAGTTGGGGGGGACAGCCTGATTGAGTTTTACAGAATTGTGAGAGGTATTGATTGGATGGATAACATGCAATATTTTCCCAGAGTGGAGGACTCAGTTACTCAGGGTCTCATGTTCAAAGTGAGAGGGGAAAAGCTTAACGGATATATACGTGGGAATGTTTATCACGCAGACGGTGATGGGTGTCACGAATGCGTTCCCAACGGAAGTTTTAGGAATGAGAACTACACCATCATTTTGGATTTATCTAGACAATTACATGATTGGGCAAAGAGATACACATCCTCAGAAAAGAATATGGCTGGTTTTAGATAGAGGAATTGGATCAGCGCAAGCTTGGAGGGGCCGAAAGGCCTGTTCCTGTGCTGTTCGGTTCTTTGTTGTTTCTTCTTTGAAAAATGGATGAAGGTGTTCAGAAACTGAGCTCCTGCCTGAGGGTGGGATTGTGGTTCAATGGTGAGCACTGATGCCTCGCAGTGCCAGCGAGCCTGTTTCGATAACAATCTCTGGCGACGGTGTGGTGTTTGCACATTCTTGCCATGTCTCCGTGGGTTTCCTCCGGGTGCTCCTGTTCCCTTCCACAGTGCAAGGACCTGCCGGTTAGGGGGCATTGGCCATGCTCAATTGTCCACGTTGTCCAGGGATGTGCAGGTTATGTAGGTAAGCCATAAGAAGTGCAACGTTGCACAGGTAGTGGATGGTGGGTCTGTACTGGATGTTTTATGGAATGTTGGTATGAACTCGATGGGCTCGGTAGCCTGTTTCCACATTGTTGGTTGTCTATGATTCTGTGAATTGTTCTGTGGAAGGAAACACGGGGTGTATAAAAGTGCGAAAATGGCAGAATTAATGGAAAACAAAGATCCTTCTCACAAAATCTGATATCTGGTTGGTTCAGCAAAATATTCATGTGACAATATGATGATGCTAAAGTACAAAAATGAATTGTATCTGTATTCCAGGTAAAAGCAAAAATGATTTAACTCAACACCGTTCAAAACAATGTTTGGAAGATAAAACCACATATTATCTGACTTCGCTTTATTGACTGCGCCAAGTACTTAAAAGCCTCAATGCATTTTCCGAATTATCCTCTTCAGAGATGTCATGACACATCCCTGAAGCAGGTGGGGCTTGGTGTGATCCACAGCATCGATATAGGAGAGCTGGATGTTGCTGCCAATTTACTGGGGAGGTAATACAGGTCAACCAGATGAAATTGCAACAAGTCAGATTATTGTAGTATATATTGAATAATTACAGGCATCATACTGGGAAAGAATTTATTCAAGCTCACAACGGACTGATCTAGTGGCATCAACAATTATGTGAGCAGAACATGGTTGTACTAACCTGATGGTTCTAGTCTGAGGTTATTTTTCTTCGATGCGTTGGATAATGTTGGACATAATTTTACATCTTCCTCTAATAACTGGCCTTTGAAAACAACTAGTCAAACGTAAAATTAAACACAGGACCACGCAATTATCTGCTAGAAAGTTATTGCAATACTCACAACACGATGAAATCACAGCGGACTCTGTGGAAAGGTAACTTGCTAATGAACGTTCCATGTACTCATTATTTTCATATTCTTATTAGTTGACATTTACAACTTACTCAAGGTGTTGTGAGTGATTTTGGAGCATGTGGTCTAAGGAAAGATATTTCGGTCTTCAAGGGGTTTCAGAGGAATTTCACAAAAATGATCCTGGGGATGAATAATTTGTCATGTCAGGAGGAGTTGAGGACTGTGTGTCTGTACTTGATGGAGTTTGGAAAAACGTGGAGGAGTCTGAAAGCTGCAGAACACTGATACACGGATTGAGAGCACATGGAGAAGACATTTCTAGGAGGAGGAACTGGGACCCGAGGACGCATCCTTCGAGTGAAGGGACGACTCTTTAGAGCTGACTTGTGGGTAATGTCTTCAGTCAGAAGATGGTGAACCTGTGGAACTCAATGCCATAGACAGGCTGATGAGACCGTCACTGAGTGTAATTAAGGCAGTGATCATTTCTTGATGAGTTAGGGAATCAAAGGTGACAAAGAGGAGGCATAAGGATAGGGTTATGAAACTTATGAAACTTTGCTCCTCTGCTTTATAGACTCATGATCTCTGAAAAAGTAGTAAATAACATTTGATCCACCCAAGGGTCAGGCAATTACTATCTCCAACAATAGAGATTCTAACCACCCCCCTCTGATATTAAGAGACACTATCATCACGTAAATCACCCATTATTAGCATCCTGAGGATTGCCACTGACCTAATATTACACTGGATTAGCCAAATCAGGATTGGTTCCACAGCAGTATGTCAGAGGTTATGAATTCTGGAGCAAAAGGCTCACTTCCTAACTCTGCAAAAATCTACCCACTATTTATAAGGCACCAAGTCAGGAGTGTGGTGGAATACTCCCCAGTTGCCCGGATGGGTTCAGCTCCAATAACAAATCAAGGCACTTGATTCTATCTGGGATGTTGCAAAATTCCGAAGAAGTGTTAAGGCAGACTCTAACTCTTCGCTGTTGTTTCTCTGTACACAAAAAAAACCCCACCAACTCTTTCGGGTTTGTCAGATATTTCCTTTGTTTAATAGAGATACCCTGCATCTGAAGTAGTTTGCCTTTCTTTTTTCCCCAGGACATTTCAGGTTACTTGGTTGCTGTCATAGCCGTAAAGCTCCAGTCTCACCCTCCACTGTCGTTCAGTAAAAGTGGTGGAACCATCTGCAACATGAATTGATGAAGCTGATCAAGGCTCCTTTCGACAGCTCAGACGTTTACAGAATCATGAAGGGTATAGACAGGGTAGATAGAGATAAACTTTTTCCCGGGCTGAAGAGTTCAATAACGAGAGGCCATGCTTTCAACTTTGAGAGTTGAAACGTTTAAAGGGGGATACATATTTACGCCGAGGGCGATGGGTATCTGGAAGGTGTTGCCTGCAGAGGTAGTAGAGGCAGGCACGGTAGATACATTTAAGATGCGTCTGGACAGATGTGTAGGTGGGGAGTAGAGGGATACAGATGCTTAGGAATTGAGCGACAGGTTTAGACAGTGGATTTGGATAGGCTCATGCTTGGAGGGCCGAAGGGCCTGTTCCTGGGCTGTGACGTTTCTTTGTTCTTTGCTTTTCGTTCTTTTTCTATTTAATTCTGTCCCACGCAGGCCCGTATGTTGCTATAGAGACAATGATTTTGTCCGCTGAAATACAATAACATTGGCAAGACAATCTGATTTTATTTGGAAGCTGAACGCCCTGTGAGACGCTAAATCTGTTTGAATCGCGAGCTACATAAGTCATACTAATCTAAACAAGCAGCAAGTATACCACTTTCCTCTGAGCTCAACAGAATCTGTGTTGATGACTGAAATTCCACTAATTCCCCGAGAAGTAGAACTAAATTATATTGTCACCTGTACTCAAGTAAAGGACTGCAGCGAAAATCGTGGATTTTTGCCATTTCCAACACTATGGTAGGTTCAAAGGTCAAAATACCGGATAAATAATAGAAAAGTAAAGAAACAACGTTAAAAGTCAAACATTGTAATCCTTCTTAATATGAAGTCAAAAAAAGAAGTAACATTAAAACGTAAAAGACCACTTTACAAATATTTTCAAAAAAAAGTATAATGAACTACTGTTTGTAGTAAAGCTATTCTATACCAAACTGAGATGTAGGTTCTTTTCATTGGTGCCTTTTATATCAACAAAATAATCGGAGAGATTTGTTGTGAGCAGAAATCTCACGCAGTAAACCACTTGAGTCCCTTTGTCTCTATTCAATGAAGGGAACTCTGTATTTCTATAAAGAGATTCCATTCTGACCACCCGCGGCAATGCGGCACCATACTTCCATTCTCACCGATGTTTCGTGGCTGGAACTGTCTTATCATTGTTATGGACGAGGCCAGACCACTCAAAACATTCTTGAGCAGGCAACCCAGACCAGAACTTTGCAATTTGCTTCGGGAAGTGTACACTGAAAGTTAGCTGAAGTACGCAAGAAAGGTTGACGAACAGGTTTTAAAACAGACAAAAACGTTATTCATAAAAGTACACAATGAAACACAAAGTACTCAACCTATCCAACTGGCCTTAATTCTGCTGTTCTGAATATACACAACAGTCCCAATAAATGAAGTCTCCTTTAAAAACCAGTGTAAATGGTTGAACTTGAAAGACAGAAAAGAGAGAGAGTTTCCACACAGCCCCCTGTTGATGTTCCCAGTTGGATAAAAGCTTCCTTTTCTAGACCTTTTGATCTCTCTTGCTACGACTTGTGCCTCTATGATCTTTTGCCGACAAAATCTGGGAAAATTACTTGGAAAACGTTCTTGATTTCTTCAGTTGCCTGCGTCTCCACTGGCTTTTCATCTGGAGTAGACAGCCCACCTATCGCTGAATCAGTTGTATTATCTGCAAGGACGAATAGTATTCCGGGAGCTGAGAATTTATCCAGGATTCCTACCGCAAATTATGCACTTTTCTCTGGACTCTCTAGCCTCACTTCACATCATTGAGCTCTTTTTTGTCTCGCCATGAATTCCTTTCACCTGCACCTTTACTGGCAGTAGTCAGTTGGGAGTACATATCTCCTCATCCCTCATCATTACAGAATGAGAGGAGACTGTGACACCTTAATATTGTGGCCTCCCTACCACTACTCCTGATCTACGTGAATAAACTTTACTCTGGCGTGCATATTTTTTAAGCAAACCTGGCACGTCTTCCTTAATCGACCACGGCTCATCTTGTACGCCCTGAGGTAGTTGTCTAACTTCCCATGTGTTTTTGGTCACTAATCCAAGAAAACATCCGGGCTTGTCTGGTCTCCATCTCGCTTTCTCCGAGCCCACCAACACTGTGATTTCGTGCAGCCCACTTTATTCCGATTAGAACACTGGAGCTTTGCAGCTTCTTTGTCTCCAGGGATGGTTTCCTTTTTACCCTGCGGTAAGTTATCCTCATGATCTTCACTGGTGATCTACTTTCTGTTTTCCACATCAGGATTTCCCTTTGTCACCATTTCTGTTCCTCGGGGACCGAAATCGATTCTGGAAGCCAAACCGAGTCTTATGGACCAGGTCATAAAGCCACTGTCTGTGTTGTGGTTCTGTTCTCCGAGCTGGGAGTTTGTGTTGCAGACGTTTCGCCCCCTGGCTAGGTGACATCCTCAGTGCTTGGGAACCTCCTGTGAAGCGCTTCTGTGATCTTTCCTCCGGCATTTATAGTGGTTTGTCTCTGCCGCTTCCGGTTGTCAGTTCCAGCTGTCCGCTGCAGTGGCCGGTATATTGGGTCCAGGTCGATGTGTTTGTTGATAGAATCTGTGGATGAGTGCCACGCCTCTAGGAATTCCCCGGCTGTTCTCTGTTTGGCTTGTCCTATAATAGTAGTGTTGTCCCAGTCGAACTCATGTTGCTTGTCATCTGCGTGTGTGGCTACTAAGGATAGCTGGTCATGTCGTTTCATGGCTAGTTGGTGTTCGTGGATGCGGATCGTTAGGACAACCAGGAAGACAGCTAACGATCCGCATCCATTAACACCAACTAGCCACAAAACGACACGACCAGCTATCCTTAGTAGCCACACACTCAGATGACAAGCAACATGAGTTCGACTGGGACAACACTACTATTATAGGGCAAGGCAAACAGAGAACAGCCAGGGAATTCCTAGAGGCATGGCACTCATCCACAGATTCTATCAACAAACACATTGACCTGGACCCAATATACCGGCCACTGCAGCGGACAGCAACTGACAACCGGAAGCAGCAGAGACAAACCACTATAAATGCCGGAGGAATCAGCACAGAAGTGTTTCACAGGAGGCTCCCAAGCACTGAGGGTGTCATTAAACAGGGGATGAAACGTCTGCAACACAAATTCCCAGCTTGGCGAACAGAACCACAACAACGAGCACCCGAGCTACAAATCTTCTCCCAAACTTTGAACCACTGTCTGTGGACCAGCTGCTTTCGCTGCTAACCTTCCCATTCTAACTGTCTGCTCTTCCACGTGAGTCCGCACTAATTCCTCACTAATGCTATCTTCAACCTGTGTCTCCTGACTTTTAAACTGACTTTCTCTTTTAAGTGTCAGCTTTTGAAGTTCAAAAGCTCTCTCCTTTTCTGTCTCTGCTTTCTCTCTCTCTCTTTCTGTCTCTTCTGCCACTCTCTCTTTTCTCTCTGTTCTGCTGTTCTCTCTTTTTCTCCCTCTGCTGCTTTTAATCGTAACTCAAGCTGTTCCATTTCTGCTGTCCTTTCCTTTTCTCTCACCACTAACTAAGGCTGCTTCATTTGCAATTGAATTCTTGCCATCTCTATAGATTCTGATGGTTTCTCTGGCAAGATCAATTGCTCAGCTACTGCTGTAATTACCTCTACTTTCCTTCTACAGAAACAGGCATTTCCAATTACAGCTGGTCTGCTAATCCCTGCAGCTTGGTCTTATTCACCATTTACAAAACTTTCAATGTCACCAGATCCACCTCCAGGAACGTTTTAGCGACAAACGAGCTATTACTATCCCAAACTTTGTCTACCCAACCAATCCAACACGTGAAATAAAAACACTGGCACCTACCACTTTCCGTTCAAAATCCCACAAAGACCCCCGAATCTGTTAAGGAGGAGGTCAGATCACTCAAAACATTCTTGGGAGGCCAACCCAGATCATATCTTTGCAATTTGTTTCAGTCTATGTGCAGTAAGAATTACACGGAGGAAGCCAGCTATTTTGACGATCAGGTTTACAAACACACAAAAAAATTGACAATATTACATAAAGAAACACAAAAAACAGAATAAAGAACCCCTATGAACTCAGTCTATCCAAAACTAGACTTAATTATGCTGTTCTGAATATACACAACAGTCCCAATAAGCAAACCCCCTTAAAAAGCTCTCCCCTTTTCTGTCTCGGCTTTCTCTCTCTCTCTCTCTCTTTTCTCTCTGTTCTGCTGTTCTCTCTTTTTTCCCTCTGCTGCTTTTAATCGTAACTCAAGCTGTTTCATTTCTGCTGTCCTTTCCTTTTCTCTCACCTCTCACTCAAGCTGCAGCACGGTGGCACAGTGGTTAACACTGCTGCCTCACAGCACCAGAGACCCGGGTTCAATTCCCGACTCAGGCGACTGACTGTGTGGAGTTTGCACGTTCTCCCCGTGTCTGCGTGGGTTTGCTCCGGTTTCCTCCCACAGTCACAAAGATGTGCGGGTCAGGTGAATTGGCTATGCTAAATTGTCCCGTAGTGTTAGGTGAAGGGGTATGGGTGGGTTGCTCTTCGGTGGGTCGGTGTGGACTTGTTGGGCCGAAGGGCCTGTTTCCACACTGTAAGTGATCTAATCTAAAAAAAAATCAGTAAATGAAATGGAACAGATGGTTGCAGGTTCAATTTAGAAGGGCAGAAGGAGAGAGAGTTTTCACACAGCTCGCTGTTGAATGCCTAACTAGATCTGGACGGAACTGAACGGCTCAGCTACAGAGCTGACCTCTACCCTCTCATTATGCAAGTAACTTCCAGAACATGGCCACCTTGGCTTGAAGTCTCTCAGTACCCTATAATCCCTGTACCGAACCATTCTAATAGGCATTTATGACACTTCTGGAAAAAAACAAGGACATACCATCCTTGGGAAAAGGATCGGATTTTAGGAAACGAGCAGCAGTTTTGTGACCTGCAGGAAGGAGGATTTGTTAGTGTTGTAAGAGTAATTTGACCAAGGGGGAATGAAGTGAGACACCAGGTTAGTAAGGGTGCAAGGTGGTGGCATGTGTGCCAAGTTGCTAGGCACATAGGAAGCCAAGTGTGGAGGGGTTAGATGCCAACTGGAATGTAGTTGGTGCCGTGATTATAATAAAGTTAGCCATCTCGATTTCATAGTATGACTTCCGCGTTTGGAGCTGTTAACCTGATCCAATCAGGGAGCCCTGGCTGACGAATATAAATGGGAGTGTCCAACTCTATTTTGATTTAGTCCCTGCCCTCCCCTTCACTGTTCGATCACACAGCATTGCCCTTTGGTGTGAGGGGCACTGCTCGCCACTGGCCACTCGGGTGTTTTCGTATCTTCCTGGTGGTGGAAATCGAATAAAGATTCGTGCACTTTGTAAAAAAAAAAATAAATGGGAGTGTCAGAGTTTTATTCATTCCGAGCTTGGTGTGAAGAAGCTTGGAACAACATAAAAAGGTTCCCACGTGTAAATAAAGGGTCAATTGGTGACGGGATTGTAGCCTCAGTGTCAGTGAGATCAATGACATAAGTTTGCAATAGCACCTACTCACTGAAGCCATACTGGACTTCAAACAGGTACGTCAATCTTAGATAAGATTACTTACAGTGTGGAAACAGGCCCTTCGGCCCAACAAGTCCACACCGACGCGCAACCCACCCATACCCCTACATTTACCCCTTACCTAACACTACGGGCAATTTAGCATGGCCAATTCATCTGGCCCACACATCTTTGGACTGTGGGAGGAAACCGGAGCACCCGGAGGAAACCCACGCAGACACGGGGAGAACGTGCAAACTCCACACAGTCAGTCGCCTGAGGCGGGAAATGAACCCGGGTCTCTGGCGCTGTGAGGCAGCAGTGCTAACCACTGTGCCACCGTGCGGCCCCCAATAAGCTATGTCAACCAGAAATGCAGCAAGTGAAACAGAACATTTGCAGGGTATGTCATTGCAAATAGCCATCATTGCAAGAATAACTGCGCTGAGGAATACCGCTGGTGTGGAGGCAATTACACACAGCTTCACTCAGGGCATATCGTGGACAGAGGGTCTCCAGATCAGCCCACAGGAACACTGGAAGGTAAAGCCAAGTCTTTGCCAAGCGGTTCATGCTTTCTTCAGGACCTGGGTCGGAAAGACAATGCATATGGTGCTGGAAAGAGACCTTGAGACAGAAAGAAAGAGCCCCACTGGGCCTGAATTGAACAAGAGAGCTCCTAGGCCGGTGTCCAGGAGGGTGCACACTCTGGGGGGGCCCAGCATCTGGCTTGCAAGAATTCAATTGCAATGCAGCTCCCAATCCAGAACTGACCAAAGTAAGTACGTGTTGAAATGGTCCCCCAGCTCTCATGCAGTATGATGTTGGTGCAGCTACATCATTGATTGGAGTGTTGGTCTTTAAGAAACTGCCCTCTGAACTCCAAATTAAGTTTGTTAAAGACCTCGACTCGACTGAGAACCGACAGTGTGGAAGCTTTCCAGGCTAAGGACACAACTTAAGTTATGGTTTAGTATGGTTAGGCAGCTGCTTCAGTTACCACTGTTAGCAAAAGGCCGAGACCGTTGGGGCGGGATTGGTTGAGAAAAAATCACCTTGATTGTTTCAGCATTTCGCTGTTCGAAAGTGGTTGGCAGAATTCCCCACCCCTTTCCGCCTTCCGCGAAGACCGTTCCCTCCGTGACTACCTGGTCAGGTCCACACCCCCCCTATGACCCACCCTCCCATCCTGGCACTTCCCCCTGCCACCGCAGGAACTGGAAAACATGTGCCCACCTCCTCCCTCACCTCTATCCAAGGCCCTAAAGGAGCCTTCCACATCCATCAAAGTTTTACCTGCACATCCACCAATATCATTTATTGTATCCGTTGCTCCCGATGCGGTCTCCTCTACATTGGGGAGACTGGGCGCCTCCTAGCAGAGCGCTTTAGGGAACATCTCCGGGACACCCGAAACAATCAACCCCACCACCCCATGGCCCAACATTTCAACTCCCCCTCCCACTCTGCCGAGGACATGGAGGTCCTGGGCCTCCTTCACCACCGCTCCCTCACCACCAGACGCCTGGAGGAAGAACGCCTCATCTTCCACCTCGGAACACTTCAACCCCAGGGCATCAATGTGGACTTCAACAGTTTCCTCATTTCCCCTTCCCCCACCTCACCCTAGTTCCAAACTTCCAGCTCAGCACTGTCCCCATGACTTGTCCGGACTTGTCCTACCTGCCTAGCTCCTTTTCCACCTATCCACTCCACCCTCTCCTCCCTGACCTATCACCTTCATCCCCTCCCCCACTCACCCATTGTACTCTGTGCTACTCTCTCCCCACCCCCACCCTCCTCTAGCTTATCTCTCCACCCTTCCAGCTCACTGCCTTTATTCCTGATGAAGGACTTTTGCCCGAAACATCGATTTCGCTGCTCGTTGGATGCTGCCTGAACTGCTGTGCTCTTCCAGCACCACTGATCCAGAATACACTCACAAACAATCACCCAGAGGATTTTCAGGAGGCTTTAGGGATTATCAAAGCCTCCTTGACCAAGAAGCGAGTCCATGATTACAAAAAAAAGGCCTGCCCAGCGCCGAATGGCTCATAGCAGGAGCAGAAATCAGGAGGATTGTGAGGGAAGCGTTCGTCAAACAAGTCCACTTTGCAAGATGGGCAGCACCAGGTTGTGAAGAAGATAGGTCGGTTTACCTCTGAGGGGATTGCAAACAAACACTAAAGTGCTACTTGCAGACGGATAAGTCCCAAATCCTCACCGTCGACGGTGGGTTTTTTTTTAATGTGGGGATCGACGGTTATTGTCCTGAGCAAAGGTCTCCTGAAGACGCTGGCTGAACTCCACCATCATCACCCAGGGGTGACCAACATGAAGATGCTGGCCAGAAGTCATGTCTTGTGCCCAGGATTGGATGCCAGCGTAGGGGAGCAATGCCCAGAGTACCTGCAAAGAATAATACCAGCAGGACTGCCAAATTCATGGAAATGGCGAGGGAAACACTTGATATGAATACGCGCCACTGTGCTGGTCCTTTCCAGAGCTCAATGGTCTTGGCTATTGGGTATGCCCATTCAACTTTTTTGCCTGCGTTCACAATGCAGTGACAATTCAGGGATAATCGTTCAAATGTTGGTCACGGACATAGGGACACCATTTACCAGCAACCATTCTGAGTTCTTCCAAAAGATGAATGGCTTTGTGCATGTCCATCAGTTTCATGCTATCCATCACCCAACAGTTTGGCGGAAAGAGCCGTCCCAACTTTGAAGGCAGGCTGAACACCTTTACTGGATACCAAACAGTGTCGGTTCCCGTTTGATGAAACGATTAGAGCTCACACAACCACACGGACAGCTCCAGCAGAGTTGCTGATGAGGATAAGATTATCCAGGAGGTCAACTCTGATATTCCCAGAACAGAGGTGGAAGGGGAAATTACGTCATGAGAGGGAAAATCGAAGCCCTGTGAAAGCTTGCATGACTTGCAATACTTTCGCTGTCTGCAACACCCAGGATTTGCACACCTTTGCTTCAGGATTGCTTATGTTTTACTGCACCGTGAGTTGGAAGAAAATGAGGACTGCAGATCAGAATCGAAAAGTGTGGCTGTGGAACAGCACAGAACGTCAAAGCGTCCAAGGCTCAGGAGAGTCGACACTTGAAGTGTGAGCCCTTCCTCAGGATGAAGGGCTTATGCCCACACAGTCGACTCCCCGCTCCTCAAATGCTGCCTGACTTGCTGTGCTTTTCCAGCGCCCCACCTCACCATGATCGAACTTTGCTTACCTTTCTGAATCACTCAGAAATGGGGTCTCCTGTTCTGTCCTTCAAGCAGCAGCATCTGATGGATGAGAGAATGCTCACGTTGAGATGGAACCTGCCTGTTTGGGGTGGACATATGCAGGTTGATGGTGGAAAAAGTACAATACGATATTTTCAAGCTAAAGCAGCGAACAAAAATCTAGAGTTTGCACTTTGCACACTTTGTCACTTTATTTGATCTCTTGCCATTCTCCTTCCATCACCCCTTTTTAATTTATTCTTCCAAACTTTTAGCTTGTCATTTCCCATTTGTTTTAGTGTTCATGTCTCCTTTCAACACCCGAATTTCATCTTTTGGATGTAATTCACTCTCAATAGCAAGTAGTGTTTTAGTGTTTCCTAATTCAGTCTTCAGTCTCAGTATTTTTAACTTGAGAGACCAGGATTCAATTCCCAGAAAGAACATAGATTTCACTGACTAAACCATCATCCAATTAACGTGTTTTTGTTTCCTGATGTTCACTAATATTAGAATAGAACCATATGCTGTGTATGTGTCTGTGGTGTATCTATGTATGTTTGTGTGTGTTTTGTGCATGCGTGTGTGTGTTTGTGTTTCCCTCACTTTTGCCTTGCTTTGAAAGTGATCCCCCAGATATTTTTGTGTTCTCTCTCACTCTCTCTCTCTCATGGTCAGACTGACCATTAGTCTTCACCCAGCCCTCTGCCTGTTTGCCAGACCTACCACCAGTAATCGTCTATCTCTCTCGTGTTGGTTAGACCGAAAGTAAGTCAATGCCTCGTTCCTTCTCTAGGGGTTAGACTTACATTCAATCACCGCCCCAGTCCAAAATACTCCCAGATTGACACTTCTCTGGTAGTTAATTTTTATGAATGACTTCTATTTTGCCATTCAAAGACTAGACCACTCAAATTCCGAAGTAGTATTTGAAGAATGTAGATACAGTGTTGTGGGAGTTGAGTTCCTAAACAAGCAAGTGATGTTACACAGCCACTCAGTCCAAGTTCAGGCAGGAAATCAAGATTGTGCTGAAATCTCCAGTTGCATACATTATACAATGAATGAAAAACACTGCACATCTGAGAGTCAGGCGGCTGTGTCACTGTATTTCCAGTCTGTGGGTTTCAAATATGAGGATCAGTTCAACATCACTTAAGTTGTAACGGTGTTTAGGTTTTGCTGAAATGAATGTGAGGCCACGACGTGCAGGTCAGGATGGTGAACATGAGGAATATTGGCTCCTCCAAGATTTTTTTTGTGGGTGGCACAGTGGTTAGCACTGCTGCCTCACAGCACCAGAGAGCAGGGTTCAATTCCCACCTCAGGTGACTGACTGTGTGGAGTTTGCACATTCTCCCCGTGTGTCTGCGTGGGTTTCCTTCCACAGTCTAAAGATGAACAGGTTAGGTGGATTGGCCGTGCTAAATTACCCACAGTGTTAAGTGAAGGGGCAGAGTGTGGGGGAATGGGTTTGGGTAAATGACGGGTCTGTGTTGATTTGTTGGGTCAGAGGGATTGTTTCCACACTGTAAGTAATTTAAAAAAAGTTTCGATTCTCACCTTGTCAGATTAGCTCCTTATCAACGTCTCAAAACGAAGTAAGTGGAAATGATGGGCAGTGTACTATTCAGTAACAACGTAAAACTATTCTGCTGTGACATTGTTCTCTGCCTCTGTAAGTTTTCTTTCATTTGAAAGCCCTTGACCATTCTGACAGCCACAGGCCCTTATTTCCGGGAATTCCCCAGTTTGAAATGATGGAACTCATCATAAAACGCCTCCCATCACATTACCTCACAGTATTACCATCACATTATCTCACACCCAGCAGCCCTTGAGATCCTACACTTCTGTGTGCCACTTTTCCTGTATATCATGCAGCTCCATTGTACGAGTTGTGCAGAAGGCCTTGCTTACAATATTCCTGTGCATCTCATCCTCCTGTTTGAGAATATCCATCTGACAGAAGTCTGCTTGGCACCATTGGGCAAGTTAACAAACTTGGCGGACTGGTCTTCAAATCTTATTGCACTTATTGGACACGTGTCCATCTCCGATCAGCTGTTTTCAAAAGCATTGAGCATCAGTCAAGGGCAATTCCTCTTTAACCCCAACTGTGACCATGAAAAACTCGCTTCCTGTGTTTGCAACTACAAGAGGTGATCACAATGTGTTTAGATGATCATTATAACAACCATGTTATCGGTAGGCCAATTCTGAGATTGACATTCTATTTGACACGATATTTGTTGTTGATAAAAGATTCACTGTCATGTTTTCACTTCTGAATGAAATTCAAATTGCACGGTTGGATTATAAAACAATGAAAGAACCTTTGACTTATATTGCAAAACTTCTCTGTGAAACTGGAAAGGTTAAAACTCTATGCAAATGGTACTGTTTGCCCAGATGCTGAGAGGTGTTAACCAGCGATGATGAAACCCAATGGACCCTTTCGTCCAATGTACAACCTCAGATGGCATGACTTCAGTTTTCCTGAAATAAAAAGATCAGCTATTCAGTCCCCCTCTTGCCCTACTGTCATAGTAATTCACCAAAGCAACATCACCACATCATTATCAATTTAATCACGTCAATACAAATCACGCCAGCTCTACAGTGTTGTCAGAGGGCCAGTTGTCATGGGCACTTTGAGATTTGCCAGTCAAATACTGTCATGTTTTATAAACCACACAAACTTATCAGCATCTTTAAAATTCAGACCAACCTCCAATTACATCACTCATATCAATAAAAGGAATGAAGAATTGATGAAGGGTTTACCTAGACTCCCCTGCCCCTCCCATGCTGCCTCATCTGCCATGCTTTTCCAGAATCAAATCCGCCTCTGAGTCTCTAGCAGCTGCACTCCTCATTTCCTCGTTTCCAATAAAATCAATGATCTCTTGTCCTGTCGTCTGCAAGAAGTCTTTCCCTCTCCAGGTAGCAAATTTTCCCACCAGGTGACACATACAAGAAATGTACCTCTTTGCAAATCTCCTTTCTGCCAAGTCTTTTGTTTTCAGGGAAATGTGCGTTTGTAACCCATCAAATGATTCATTCGCTGGTTGCAATTTTTAAAAAAAAATATATTCTTTCGTAGAACGTGGGCATCTCTGACTGGACCAATAATTATTGCCCATCCATAGGTGTGGTCGTGAATGGGGTGGTTCCTTCTTGAACCATCATGTGCAGTAGATAGGTTCACAAGACAGTAGCGTGGCATCTCTTCTGTGTTGACCTCAGGACAAGTGAAGGAATGGCAATGCATTTCCAAGGCCACTTAACCAAGTCTCTTTTGCACCCCAGTTATACCCTTTTCCAACTTCTTCAGTAGGGTAGAAGGTACAAAAGCTTGCGCACACGTGCCAGAAGGTTCCAGAACAGTTTGTTCACCACTGTTAGCGTTCTCTTGAGGTCACGCAGCACAGAAACAGACCCTTCGTCTGGGCAGACCAAACATAGACTGGCATTTGTCAGCATTAGGTCTGCACACTTCCTATTCATGCACACAGCCAGATGGCCTTTGTTTTTTAAACAATCCTAGTTACAGCCACCTCCATCACATCCTCCTGCAGTTCATTCCATATGGTCAGCACTCTCTGCATGAAAATGAGTGCTCCTTCGTATTCTCTTACATCTTTCACATCTCTCCTTACGCACCTACCCTCTCACCAATCAGCTCCAGGGAGGAAAGCACTGGTCTGGTCAGGACTAGCTGAATGCAACCAATGACTGAAGTCGTCTGCTTTTTGTTTGAAGGTCGCCATGCGACTTTCTTTCTGGTCAGACTGACTTTTATCAGTCTATCCACACCTCCAGGACCTGGGATCTGTTTGTGAAGTTTCCAATGTACCATTCATAAGTCCATGATTGAAAAAAAGATCTTCCTCAACCCTATTAATCACAGACAACGTGAAGAGCAGAAACACAGCGAAGGACATCGTTATTGTTCATTTCAATTGACAAATATCTTACCAGAGAGACAATAGCCAAACTCCTGGACAGACAGAACAGACAACACGACGGAGAACATTTCAACAAGGACTCAAACTATTACACCTGTGCCTGACCACACACTTCACATTCAACATCCAAATATGTGAACAGATCAATGGAACACCGATAGACTCACACATCTTGGTACAGACCAGATTATCAACACTATGCTCACACAGATCAGATTTATGAGAGAGGAGGAAGCCAACAATGAACTCCCGTTGCTGGATGTGATGGCACAAAGAACACAGAAGTCACCAGGACAGTGTATAGGAAAGGCACACACACACACTGCCCTGGTCCTGACCAACACAAACGGGCACACGAGAAGCTGCGTCCGGACTCTGTTCCCAAGAGCTAAAATACACTGCAGCTTTCCCGACTCACAAAGCGAGGAAGTAAAACACCTCTACAGATGGATGATCATGCAACTTCTTCGGCAGATGCCGAGCAGACAATCAATACAAGGACATACTGCCACCAAACTCTCTAGCTACCTTCCACACACACAAAAAGAGGTGTTGGAACTCAGAACCAGAATTCTCTGACCACTCGGAATTTGGTCAGCCCATCAACACAGCCACGCTCAGACAACAACTCACCAGGACAAGAGGCGATACACCCATCATGTTGAAAACGAATGTCCCTTACAGGATTCCATACAAACACTGCATGAAACACCATCTAAGGCAAATAGGCCGGACAACTAGCAATTCCGATCCACAAGCATCAACTAGAAACTAAATACCGTGACCAGTTAACCCCCGTAGTCATACCCACATGACAAGGAGCGCCGATTCGACTGGGACATCACAATAATCACAGGACAAGTGAGACATGGGACAGCCAGGAGGATGCTAATCAGCCAGGGCCTCCATCAATACCCACATTCACTTAGACCCCAAAATACCAGCCACCAATGAACAATGTCAGCCTGCAAACGGGAAGCAGCAGGGACAGGAACAAATTCATTCCTGTAACCCTGCACTTCACAGGAGGCGCCATAGCACTGAAAACATCACCTAGACAGGGGACTAAATGTCTGCAAATGAACCTCGCAGCTCGGTGAACAGATGCAGAACCGGCACACGAGCAGCAAACTCTTCAACAAACCCTATTCATGTAGTCCTCCAATCAAAAATCTGGGGATGAGTCAGACTTCGTTCCTCAGTTGGTTTTCTGGGAAGGATTCCACAGTGGTCTGGATATTTGGATGTGGCGCCAATACTTGAAGTGCAGAACCACAGGACATAACATCAGTGTCCAACAATGCACATGATCACATTTCTTTTTACTGCCATCTTCTCCTGCACAGTCAGTCAGCATATTATTTCAGTAGGGTCACTGCCCATTGGTTAGTGTGGGAAACAAAGCTCCCTCACTGCAATAATTTCCGTCCGAGACAAGATCTGAATCAGTCGTGCCCTTTATTTCCCACTTGCAAGTGGGTGTGATGTCCATAAGGCAGGGACAAAACACACCGAATTCAACAAATACTCGATATTTATATAATTTGGTTCCCACATATTTTTTCCTTATTTCATTGTTTCCCTCCCTGTTTACATCCTCCACTTCCCTAAGACCGGGACCCATTACTCCTGTTTATCTCGTGTCTTATCCAGTCTTGTCTGTGACAAAATGTTTATTCCTGTTCTCACAAGGCCGTTTGCCCTCATCCTGCTGTAGGCACATCCTTGCCTTTTCACAGTATCTTATCACTAAGACCCTTTTAATTGGGGTTTGTCCCTGTGTTTCTGTGAAAGTGGGAAACAGATGTTTGTACCGATTGTTTATACAGGCCTGATGAGTTTAACTGTCTGTCTTCCCAGCATCGCATCACGAAGCCCTTCTAAATGGGGTTACCATTTGTTGTGTAGTCCCATTACATTCTTAGCTAATATAAACAAACCAATTATGCATTTCCTCCACAGAGTTCCCATTCTTGTTGACTCAGCTCCTGGCTGAAACAATTACACACTGATGTGAGTTTTTAATGAATTTAGAATTTGCAGAAGAAACATAAATCTCCTATATCCCACATTAGCATGAGGTAGGCATAGAGGGCTGCAGAGGAAGCCATTTCTGTTTAAAGTTTTATCAACTGTAGCACATTCCTCTCCTGCTTTTGAACATGAAAGATTCTTGAACGGAATTTCCACTCTGTAAGTGCGATTTAAACCTCGGAGTTATTGTGTTCTTCCTCAGTCACTAGTCATCACTTTTTATTGTTCCGAAATAAAGCATTAGATGTTCCTTCCAAGTGACTGAAAATCCAAGTTATTTGACCTATTTCCTTCAGGACACCAATGTGAAGTTGAGTTGTCATTATCAATAAACATGTTATGCTTGTTTAGTTAAACCTTGCACTGACCGTTAGCATAATGACTAGTTTGCCAGGAACTGGTCAACTACAGAGTGTTTGTTTGATGAACGTTGTATATTTCAGCGTCGTTTTGCAGGGCGTGCAGATTTTGTTCACCCTTTTACCTTGAATATTCGCAATTATTCAGATGCCGAGTTTTACAAACCTCTGACTCCAGCCATGAAACCCTGTCCTGAGTCACTCTGTTCCCAGAATTTCCCAGATCAAACACACCCTGGACAATACAAGGCGGAAGGAGACAAAAGTGGAGTGACTCACCAGAACTTTGAAAACATAGAAAGGTGTTCAGACAGTTAATGACACATGGAACTAACATTGTTTCTCACGTTTAGGTAGTTCACTAATTTGAATGGTTCTACAATGAAATAGAACTCCCAGATAAATACAGCAATGTTAACTTCCTTTTCAAAGAAGTGAAGCCTTCATCTTCACTCTATGTAAAATGTTTGAACACATACCATCACCACATTTTGTATGAGGGCGTTCGTCACATGACACCATTAATGAGATGACAACCCACATCTTTTTTAAAAAAATGCCCTCCTGCTGCACCAGCCCATTTCCATTAATCTATGAATTAACTGCCTCCACTTATGCACGGTTTTCCCAAATTTATCAGATTATCTACAGTGTGAAAACAGCTTCTGGATGAGACTGGTGCTGGAAGAGCACAGCAGTTCAGGCAGCGTCCGAGGGGGCAGTAAAATCGACGTTTCGGGCAAAAAGCCCTTCATCAGGAATAGATGCAGGGGGCCTGAAGGGTGGAGAGATAAGCTAGAGGAGGGTGGGGGTGGGGAGAGAGAGTAGCACAGTGTGAAAACAGGCCTTTCGGCCCAAAAAACCCACACTGACCCTCCAAAGAGGAACCCCCCCCCCCATATTTACCCCTGACTAATCCACCAACCACTACAGGCAATTTACCATGACCAATTCATCAGAGATTGATAGATTATTGATGTCACGAGGAATTAAGGGCTACGGGAAGAATGCGGGTAAGTGGAGCTGAAATGCCTACCAGCCATGATTGAATGGCGGAGTGGACTCGATGGGCCGAATGGCCTTACTTCCACTCCTCTGTCTTATGGTCTAAGTCACCTGACCTGCACAAGTTTGGACAGTGGGAGGGAACATGTGCAAACTCCACACAGAGTTGCCCGAAGGTGGGGATTGAACCCGGCTCCCTGGCGCTATAAGGCAGCAGAGTTAGCCACTGAGCCACCGTGCCGCCTTACATCGAAATAGGCATGGCATATTTATACAAGAGACAGTTATAAGACCACACACAATATCACAGTGTGTCAATTGAATGGTTACTGTTAATGAAGAGCGCAGCAGCTTCAATAATAAATGTATTAACGTCTCTGATGGACAACACCGTTCTAGCGATATTTCAATTTGTTTTTACTGAGTTGAGCAATTATGTCTCAATGTCACTTTAATGAAATGGAATTTTACACGTTGTGGTAATCTGTTTTCTTCGGAGATGATGACGTTGACATCATGTCGCTGTGGAAATTTCACAAGGTATAAATCAACGGCTGTGGGATTTCATCGCCAGAGGGCTAAGTACGAAGGGATTCGTGGCATCATAACAGCAAACATAGTGGGCTAGAAATGGCTTTTCGTATGCATGATTTCAACAAAGTGGCCTACATGATACTCGCTGTCGTTGGTCTCCTTGGTAGGTGAATATAATCATCAAATATTTTCAAATGTTACACTGTTCCTGAAAATGTTCCAAGCCATATATCATGTAGTTGTTAGATCAAACCAGTTAATTTGTCTTTGCGGTTGTAGTTCACCTCTTTTGTTTATTTCAATCACTGCTTTTAGCTGAAATGTTTTCTGACATCTATTCCCTGCCTTTCCTGCAATGCTGTGTAGTGTTTTCATGGACATCAGTTCAATGTCTCAGTAACTATACAGAAGGAATTATTGAAAACATCTGTTCCTGTAGATTTGTTTTGAGTAAAGTTCACTGTTGGGAATAGTCGAGTTTCCTGTAGTCCTGTTGTATTATTGTAGGCATCCATCTGTGTGCAGTTGTCCTAAGATTGGTGTGCTGTCAGGCATTAATTAAGATTGTTCTTTGATAAATCAGCCTACATTTTGATCATCTGCTTTATTCCAATGTTCTGCTTTTTTTAATTGTCTTTGTCGAAATAAACAAAGCATTTTTCATGTAGATTTATGACTGTCCCTAAACTATAAAAGTCAACACCCCGTCCCTTCAGTCCCATGCACGGGATATCAAGGGACAGCTGGTTATAATGGTTAATATAAAACCGTTTGCTCAAGAGAAAAGTCTTGAGTTTGGTCGAAACATCAACCTTGGCCTGACTCAAGTTTACCCACAATTGCCCCAATGGGCTAATTTGACAATTTGTGGAAAAATACCCAGTCTTGTTCTGCATCCTAATGATGTTTCTACACTCGTCAATCAGTCAGTTCAGTGAATTATTCTTCTGAAGAGTAGTGAACGAATCATACGCTCACATAGATATACAGCTTGGAAAAAGAAGTCCCAGCTGTCGAACTTGTCTGTGCCGGCCAGATATCCAAAGTTTTCCCTATCCCATTTGCCAACAGTTGGCTTTCTAAACTCTTCCAGTTCATCATGTAGAAGGGCTCTTGCCCTAAACGCCGGTTCTCCTGCTCCTCGGATGCTGCCTGACCTGTGTTTTTCCAGCACCACTCTCTCCACTCTGATCTCCAGCATCTGCAGTCCTCACTTTGTCCGAGTTAATTTCAAACTTTCTATTCATCCGACTTTGGCAATTGTTGTATCCAGGCCCCTCATGATTTAATAAACCTCTAACCTCCAACACTTCAGGGTAAATATCCCCAGCCGCTTCTGCATCTCCCTATAGCTTACACCCTCCAACCCTGGCAACAGCCTTGTGAATCGTTTCTGTACCCTTTCAAGTTTCACAACATCCTTCTTGTAGCAAGGAGATCATATAACTGAACACAATTTTCCAAAACTGATCTAAAGAATGTCCTGTACATTGGTAACGTGTCTTCATAAAACCTATACCAGATTCACCAGTCAACTGGACCAAATGCCTTCTTCATTATCATGTCCACCTGCGAATCCACTTTCAAGAAACTGTGAACCTGCACACCAAGTATCTCTGAGGAGAAAGTGAGGTCTGCAGATGCTGGAGATCAGAGCTGAAAATGTGTTGCTGGAAAAGCGCAGCAGGTCAGGCAGCATCCAAGGAACAGGAAATTCGACGTTTCGGGCATATATATATATATCTTCCTTGGATGGTGCCTGACCTGCTGCGCTTTTCCAGCAACACATTTTCAGCACCAAGTATCTCTGTCCTGCAACATCCCCCAAGTTCCTGAACTTGATTAATAGAGTCATAGAGATGTACAGCATGGAAACAAACCCTTCGGTCCAACTCGTCCGTGCCGACCAGATATCCCAACCCGATCTACTCCCATTTGCAAGCACCCAGCCCATATCCCTCTAAACTCTTCCCATTCATGTACCCATCCAGACGGTTGTTAAATGTTGTAATTGTACCAGCCTGCACCACACTCTCTGGCAGCTCATTCCATACACGTACCACACTCTGTGTAAAAACGTTGCCCTTTATATTTCTTTTATATCTATCTCCTCTCAACCTACACCCATGCCCTCGAGTTCTGGACTCCCCCATCCCAGGGAAGATACTTTGTCTATTTATCCTATCCATACTTCTCTTGATTTTATAATTATCTAAATGGTCACCTCTCAGCCTTTGAAGCTCCAAGGAAAACAGCCCCAGCCTATCCATCCTCTTCCCGTAGCTCATATCATCCAACCCTGGCAACATTCTTGGGACAATTTTCTGAACCCTTTCAAGTTTCACAACATCCTTCCAAAAGGAAGGAGTCCAGAATTGTACACAATATTCCAAAAGTGGCCTAACCAATCTCCTGGAGGACAGCTGCAACATGTCCTCCCAACTCCTGCTCTTAATACTCTGACCAATAAAGGAAAGCATACCAAACGCTGCCTTCACTATCCTATCTACCTGTGACCCTACTTACAAGGATCTATGAACCTGCACTCCAAGTTCTCTTTGCTCAGGAACAGTTGACATTGTAAACAAAAGTCAAAATGCATTCTTGAACCTCTTCGGCAGAAGATAAATGCAATACATATTTCTTAGTTTGTAGAGGAGGCATCAGGATCTTCTAAGCATTACTGTAAGGAAACTTACAGTCCTAAGACCATACTATTAAGTCCCGCTAAGATTTGCTTTCCCAAAATGCAGCACCTCGCATTTGTCTGAATTAAACTCCATCTGCCAATCCTCAGCCCATTGTCCTATCTGAGCAACATAGCATTGTAATCTGAGGGAACCCTCTTCGCTGTCCACTACACCTCCAATTTTGGTGTCATCTGCAAGCTTACTCACCCTAACTGTTGATTTTCCTTAACACCTCACTTTCAGCTCAGTTAAACTTGATCTGGCACACCTCCGACCATACGTCGAAGTGTACTCATTCAAAATAAATGTTCAGTTGCAATCACCCAGTTTCACTGAGTTCCTGACGTTATTACAGCCACTATCCAATCATTGGAGAAACGAGCTAAGGTAAACAGATAAGTTGGTAGTAACTAAGAATAGAATCCAAAGGCCCAAGGAAGATAGCGATGAACCTGAGAACAATGGGAATGAGCGTTACTATCTACACTTACTGCAGAACTATCAAAGTAAAGGAACGCAGTTACACTTGTATGTAATTGGGATGAATCCTACCACGTCACTGCCTGCCTTAAAAACGCAGACACAAATATCTTCAGCTCTTTCATTATTAAACACCCTCGTATCGATCTTCAATACAAGAGGTTACTCTTGTGTATGTGAAAAATTATGCTCAATTTGCATCTGCTGATATTATTATTCAGCGTGATATGAAACATGATGTATGTAGCAATCGCTTTTAGACTGAAGTCGTGGGAATTGCAATTTAGCGACAAGCAATGAGTCTAAAATAAGGGAGAATCGAATGATGATTTCTAATTGCGTAGCAAATTTGGTCTCGCTGTATTGCGCATCTGTCATACATTTGAGATCACCATGATCCCAGACTGAGTTGGACTAGTCTCTGAACTGCTGGGATTGCAAAACTGTCATAAGAGAATTACAGCCATTACTCAGCTGTCAAACATTACATCCAATCCATCTCATACTTTTGTGTCATCATTTTCACAAGTATTCCCAAGAAACAAATCTCACCATACCCCATTTGTGCTGAACATTCTGATATTTTAGCTCAAATGGTTCCAATTGCCTCTGGCTACAAACCAAACCACTGTTCTCTGATTCAGCTACAACCGAGGGATCACACTTCGTGTACAATTTGCAGATTTTCTTCTGTGTATGTTTCAAAATAGCTCAATTGCCTTGTGTATGTATATGTGCATATTATGTAGGAATACAATTACCATACATCAGACGCTGGGAATCTAACACGGGGCAGAAAACACTGGAGAAACTCAGCAGCATCTGTCAAGAGTGAAACAGTTAATGTTGCGGGTCTGACCCTTCTGTAGAAGTTTCACGATAAGTTTCACGCCCCAGGAACCATAATGGTCTCATTGCTCTTATTATGCGCTCGAATTCTCCCCTGGCAAAGGTGAACCCACGCTGGTGTCGCTGATAAAAATAAGAAAACACAGATGTTTCCCCAAATATTATATCCACTAATTTCAGGACCACACATGGAGCCCATTGACCCCGGGTAGCCATATTAGACATTGGAGATGTCATTGAACATCACCTTCAGTTTACCTGCATATTCTTACCGGTGGAATTTGGTCTTGAGATTCCCCTCTAACTGAAACATTGAGTGAATAATGCAAGTATGCAAATTTGTATTAATGCTTTCCAAAAGGGACTAAGATTCGTGGAGGCTAACTGCCATAGTCACTTGATTATCTGAAGATCAATGGTCCAAGCATGTATAGATACAGTTATGATATCAAAAACATTCTAATTTCCCTATGGTATTATTTAGAAAGTCCTAATGCCTCCTCCACAAACTAAGATACATGATTACATTTATTTACTGTTTAAGATTGCTTAGTTCTTGTTTTGCAGCAGGGAAATTATCATTTGGAAGATGGATTTAGCTTTATGAATATTTTATCTTTGTCATATTCGTAGAAGTTTGAAATAATAACAAATGAAAAAGAGCAGGGAGAGGTCATTCAGTCTTTTGGGCTTACCCTGTCATTCAGTATGACCATGAATAATCCTTTATGTCAATGCCAATACTTTATCATTAAACATAACATATTAGTAGCAGTTGGGAAGGAGATCATCAGCAGGAACTTTTCCTTGCTACATATTCATAAACAAAGAGTTCGCCTGTCTCCTCCAATGTCTCAAACATCCATATTCCATTGTTGGAATATCTGCATCTCCCACCTCTCCTGTGTCACCGGTGTTGGGAAATGGTGGATATTCACCATAGCTTGACCATCGAATCTTAGAAATGTAGCATCCATAAGCATCACTGCTCTACTTCTGTGAGATCTGGATGCAAATGAAATCTTCATTCTTCGCAGCAGGCAAATCATCACTTAGTTCCACCCAGCAAAACTGCAAACTGCTCATGAACAAACTAGCAAAGAAACGGAAGTAGAAAAGTACAACAGTCATCTGGATGCAAACAATCATAGAATCAGCGTTCAGTTCTAAATACTGGTGAGGTTGACACATACATTGGGAATGCAACTTGCAGCTGGGTTCATTACACAATCGAGATTTAGATAGTGTGTCTGTGCGTGTGTGCACATGTGTGCCTGTGCGTGTTTGAGTGTGTGTGTGTATATATGTGAGGGTGTGTGTGTTTGAGGGAATTTGTGATTGTATGTGCATGTGTGAGAGTGTGTATATGAATATGAGAACCTGTGCGCGTATGCATGTGTGTGAGTGCGCGTATGTATCCATGTGTGTCTACGTGCATGAGTGTGTGTGTGTGTGTGTGTGTGTGCATGAGTGTGTGTGTGTGTGTGTATGTGTGTGTGTGTGAGACGGAGACTTTGCGTTTGTGAGTGTGTGTGAGCGTATGTGTGTTTATGTGTGCAGGAAAGCAGTGGTTTTATTGTCAGTGGAAATATTTGCTTTACCACAGTGACAGAAGGTTTTTCATGTTTATTTGGGTCATATTCATAAAGTATAGAACATAGAACATAGAAATATACAGCACAGAACAGGACTTCCAGCATGCAATGTTGCACCGACCTGTAAACTATTCTAAGCTCATCCCCCTACACTAACCCATCATCGATCATGTACTTATCCAAGGATTGTTTAAATCTCCCTAATGTGGCTGAGTTAACTACATTGGCAGGTAGAGCATTCCACGCCCTTACCATTCTCTGAGTAAAGAACCTGCCTCTGATATCAGTCATAAACCTATCACCTCTCAATTTGTAGTTATGCCCCTCATACAAGTGGACGTCATCATCCGAGGAAAAAGATTTTCACTCTCCACCCCATCTAATCCTCTGATCATCTTGTATGTCTCTGTAAACTCCCCTGTTAGCTTTCTTCTTTCCAATGAGAGCAGACCCAAGTCTCTCAGCTTTTCCTCATATGACCTTCCCTCCAGACCAGACAACATTCTGGTAAATCTCCTCTGCACCTTTTCCAATGCTTCCACATCCTTACCGAAATATGGGGACCAGGACTGTATGCAACATTCCAAGTGTGGCCGCACTAGCACCTTGTATAGTTGCAGCATGATATTGTAGCTCCAGAACTCAATCCCTCTACCAATGAGACCTAACACTCTGTATGATTCTCAACAGCACTATCAACCTGGGTGGCAACTTTCAGGGATCTATGTGTATGGACCCAAAGATACTCTACACATCCGCACTACCAACAATCCTTCCATTGACCCAGTTCTCTGCCTTCCTGCTATTCTTCCCAAAATGAATCATCCGACATTTAGCTGCATTGAACTCTATATTTGCCACCTCTCAGCCCAATTCTGCAGTTTATCCAAATCCCCCTGCAACCTGTAACATTCTTCCAAACTGTCCAGTACTCCACCGACTTTAGTGTCATCTGCGAATTTACTAATCCATCCAACTGTGTCTGCATCTAAGTATTTTATAAAAATGACAAACAGCAGTGGTCCCAAAACAGATCCTTGTGGCACACCGCTAGTAATGGGACTCCAGGCTGAAAATTTTCCATCTGCCTACTTTCAGAAAGCCAGTTTCTAATCCTAAATGCTAAATCACTCTCAAATCTATGCCTCTGAATTTTCTCCAGGACCCTACCATGTGGAACCTTATCAAAGGCTTTCCTGAAGTCCAGTTATACCATGTCAACTGCCCTACCCTCATCTACATGCTTGGTCACCTTCTCAAAATACTCAATGAGGTATGTGAGACACGACCTGCCCCTTGATGAAACCATGTTGACTATGAGAAAGCAAATAGTTGCTTGCTAGATGATTGTAAGTCCTATCTCTTATAATCCTTTCCAAAACTTTTCATACAACAGAAGTAAGGCTGACTGGTCTATAATTACTTGGGTCATCTCTGCGGCCCTTCTTGAACAAGGGCACATTTGCAATGCTCCAATCCTCTGGTACTAAACCTGAAGAAAATGACGTTTGAAATATCAAAGCCAAAGGTTCTGCTATCTTCTCCCTAGATTCCCAGTGAATCCTCGGATAAATCCCATCCGGCACAGGGGACCTGGCTACTTTCACTCCTTCCAGAATTGATAACATCTCTTCTTAACTAACCTCGATCCTTTCTTGTCTAACATGTCGTATCGCATTCTTCTCCTTTACAATATTCTCTTTTTCCTGAATGAAAACCGATGAGAAATGTTTGTTTAGCACCTCACCGATCTCCACAGGGTCCACACTCAATTCCCACTTCTGTCTTTGGCTGGCCCTATTCTTACCCTGGTCATCCTCTTATTCCTTACATACCAATAGAAGGCTTTCTCCCTTACTCTATTTACTAAAGACTGCTCTTTTGCTCTTCTTAACTCTCACTTTAAATCCTTCCTCACTGATCTGTAACTTTCCATCGCCTCATCTGAATCATCTGCCTCATTAACACAAAAGCCTCCCTCTTTCATTTAACAAGAAATGCAATTTCTGTAGTAAACCACGGTTCCCTTATCTTATCACGTACTCCCTGCCTTTCAGACACATACCTATCAAGGGCACGCAATATATGTTCCTTGAACCAGCCCTGCATTTCCATTGTCTCAATCCCCTGTATTTTCCTACACCATTCTATGCATCCTAATTCTTCCCTAATCTCATTATAATTGCCCCTGCCCCATCGATAACTCTTGAATTGTGGCATGTACATATCCCTTTCCATCAGTAAACTAAATCAAACACCTGTTCTGGCTCATTGCCAAGCACCAGATCCAGTGTAGCCTCCCCTCTTGTCGGCCCTTCGACATCCTGTGTCAGGAAACCCTCCTGTACACATTGGATAAAAACTGATCCGTCTGACGTACTGGAGTTATAGCATTTCTAGGAGAAAGTGAGGTCTGCAGATCCTGGAGATCAGAGCTGAAAATGTGTTGCTGGAAAAGCGCAGCAGGTCAGGCAGCATCCAAGGAACAGGAGATTCGACTTTTCGGGCATAAGCCCTTCATCAGGAATCAGGAATCAGGAATCAGGATTCCCGAAGAAGGGCTTATGCCCGAAACGTCGAATCTCCTGTTCTTTGGATGCTGCCTGACCTGCTGCGCTTTTCCAGCAACACATTTTCAGCTTATAGCATTTCTAGTCAATGCTGAGTAAGTTAAAGACCCCTATAATGACCACCCTGTTCCATTCACTCCTACCCAGAATAATTTTGACCAACTTATCCTCCATATCCCTGGAATTCTGCGGAGGTCTTTAAAACACTCCAAGCAGTGTGACCTCTCCTGTCTTGTTTCTGATCTCAGCCCATACTACCTCAATAGACGAGTCCTCATCAAAACTTCTTTCAGCCACCATTATACTGTCCTTGACTAACAAGGCCACGCCTGCCCCTCTCCTGCCTTGGCTGTTCTTCATGACTGATCTGAACCCTGGAACTTGCAGCATCCATTCCTCATCCTGCTCCATCCATGTCTCTGAATGGGCCACAACATCGAAGTCCCAGATACCTATCCATGCTGCAAGCTCACCTACCTTATTTCAGATACATCTGGTGTTGAAGTAGACACACTTCAAGCCCAGCTTGCTGCCTGCCAGGACATTTCTGTGACCGTGAAATCCTGTCCCTGTCCGCTCTACTCTCACCCTCCTGTGCACTGAAACCCAACCGAATAGCAACTAATTTCTCACCCAAGATATTAGTGCCCCTCTGGTTCAACTGAAGACCATCCCGTTTGTCCAGGTCCCACCTTCCCCAGAATGATCCCCAATTATCCAAGGACCTGAAACCCTCTCTCCTGCACCATCCTTGCAGCCACGTGTTCAGCTGATATCTCACCCTATTCCTGTCCTTGCTATCACGTGGCATGGGTATCAAACGAGAGATAACAACTTTGTTCTAACTCTCAACTTCCACCCTAGCTCCCTAAAATCCTGCCTTACATCCCTAAACCTCTTTTTACCTATGTCGTTAGTACCTATGTGGGCCATGAGGGCTGGTCACCCTCTCCCTTCAGGTCACCAGAGGTACGATCCAAGACATCGAGGATCTTGGCACCTGGGAGGCAACACACCATCTGTGAGTCTCATTCATTCCCAGCAAACCCTCAATCTGACCCTCTAACTATTGAGTGCCCAATGACTAACACTGTCCTCCTCTCCCTCCTTCCCTTCTGTGCAATAGGGACGGTGTCAGAGATCTGGGCCCCACTGCATAGACCTGGTAAGTCCCACCCCGCCAACAGTATCCGAAATGATATACATGTTTTTCAGGGGAACGACAACAGGGGGTCCCTCCACTGACTGTTTTCTCCCCCTTCGAAGTCCCCCAGCTTTCTTCGTGCCTAAGAGTAATTACTTCCCTCTAACTCCGATCTATCACAGCCTCTGCCTCCTGAATGATCCAAAGTTCATCCAGATCCCACTCCAGTTCCTGAACGTGGTCTTGGAGAAGTGAGAGTTGGGAGCACATACTGCAGAGATACTTGGATGGGACACTAAAGGCGTCCCTCACCTCAAACATCATGCAGGAGGAACCTTCCTTTCGTCGAATTGCCATCCCTGCCAGTCCCCTTGTCAGAAAGTAAAATAAGAAGAGAAGCTGGCCTGCTGTGTCCCTAGTCTTTACAGTTAGAGGAGGTGGTTGCGTGGAAGGCCCTACAAAAGTTGGGTCTCGGGTTGACTTATATAGCTGGACGGAAATAAAGGAAAGGGTATCTCATTTCCCCAGAAGCCTCTGCCCTCAATGTCAAAAAGAAAGCTCTAATCAGTGACTCACCACTCCCAGCATGCCCCTGGTCCAAACCCCCACCCTCTGAGCTGCTGCTGCTGATAAATGGAAATTCCACTCTGGTTTCTGAGTCCTGGATTCACAAGTGGTGGAAATTATGAGCTTTCAACTGAAGTTGACTCCGAAACGGAAGAGGATTTTCGTCTTTTGGCAGATTTGAGTGATCAGGGTTTCTGTATCGATGGAAGGGACAACACCATGTAAGATCTGGTACATGTTAGTCAGTAGGCAATTCCATTTCCTTCGTAAATTATCGAACACACAACATAGAAAAGTACAGCACAGAACAGGCCCTTTGGCCCCCACAAAGTTGTGCTGAGGATTAATCCTAATGGAAAATAAAACAACTTAATCTATGCACCCCTCAATTTACTGCTATCCAGGTGCATGTCAATGACTCTGCTTCCAGCACCACAGCTGTCATGCATTCACAACTCTCTGTGTAATGAACCTACCTCTGGCATCTCCTCTGCACCTTTCTCCTAATGTCTTAAAACTGTGAGTCCTCGTGTCAGTCAATCCTGCCCTGGGAATAAGGCTTTGGCTAACCCATATCATCCTGGAACTCTCTGTATGTCTACATCAAATTAATTCGTTAGGACAGCTCTGATGAAATCAAACAGTCTAGCTCATCAGAAAATGTCCCACTATTAAATACATGGTCTCGCTGCTGAACAAATATTCACAAAACACCAGGTTATAGTCCAACAGGTTTAATTGGAAGCACACTAGCGTATCATCACTACATTCATGTGTCTACTTAACTATTTGTGCAAATTCACTGAAAGCACAGGGATTCACTCTTTTTTAAGGGAAAGTTAGAATCATTCTGCATTTTAAATTTGTAAGAGGTGCTCTGTGTAGAATGGAATGTGCGGGAGTTAGATTCACCATGATCATATTTCAGGTTCAATTGTCTGCATGGCCCACTGCTGCTCCTACTTTGAGACCTCATGGAGACATCAATATATGACAGATGATGGAGAGACATGATTAAATCTTGCGAGAAACATGCAATCAGATCATGGTTCTTCTTACAAAGGGAGAAGCTATCCATTTAGAGGAAGCATTTGTTTCTGAGTTTTGTCTCAGACAAAGAGAGGAGTGAATTTTGACTGGATCCTACTGCTGGTAATAATGGTAAGCAGTATCCAATCCCTGGCAGAAGCCTTTATTATGTAAGGAATCTGTGAAGAATTTCAACTTGAATTGGGAACCAATTATCTCAGGATCACCCAGAGTAAAACGTTTCTGTACCTCAGAAAAGTTAGAGCATGACTTAGAGTCACAGTCATAGAGAAGTATAGCATGGAAACAGACCCTTCGGTCCAACCCCTCCATGCTGACCAGATATCCCAACCCAATCTAGTCCCACCTGCCAGCACCTACCCCATATCCCTCCAAACCCTTCCTATTCATATACCCATCCAAATGCCTCTTAAATGTTGCAACCAGGCAATGATCGAAGGAAGGTTCATGCATTTAATGATTTAAATGCACCCAACTATCTGATTGCCTGGTGAGTCTGAAATTATTTTAGATTGAGAATTAGAATTTTCGTATTCAACAGCAACAGATACCCTATGACTGCCCCCATCCCATATTCAGTGCTCCCTCTTGCTGTACTGACTGCATCAAACATAGAAGATGTTTACTCAGTGAATTCTAGCATCTTTCCATTTCTTTCTCACACAGTTAATTTGCTTGCGGTTATGATCCTCTCCCGTGGACATTGTGGTGTGTCAAAGTGCACTACTCGCTATCTCGTTTCAATGGCAATGGCAGATATCCTGGTCATCATATTTCAAGTCATATTGAGAGATGTTGCGTATTATTATGAAGCCCCAGCGTTTTTCTTGGATATCACTCCTGCATGTAGTGCTCACGATGCCTTGTGTGAAGCAGTTATAGACTGTTCTGTCTGGTTCACTGTCACATTCTCTTTTGACCGATATGTAGCTGTTTGTTGGCACAAACTGAGAACACAATTTTGCACAGAGAAAACTGCAGCTGTGGTGCTCTCAACAACCTGTATTCTGCTTTGCTTGAAAAACGTCCCTGTCTACTTTGTTTATGAACCCGGGTACATCGTTGGCAATGTACCATGGCTTTGTCATGTGAAACCGAGTTATTATACAGATCCTAGTTGGGTGGGTTATGAATGCTTTACTAAAGCTTTAACTCCGCTGGTCCCATTTGCTCTAATTCTCATGATCAACGGTCTGACTGTGAAACAAATTTTAGCATCCAGCCGAGTCCGTAAGGAACTGAAAGTCCGCAGCAAGGGAGGGATGCACAGTGACCCAGAGATGGAAAGCAGAAGGAAGTCTGCCATTTTACTTTTCACCATATCCGGCAGCTTCATACTTCTCTGGCTGATGTTCACCATAAATTTCTTTCGTGGCATTTCTGGGAGAATTGATTCCACTGATTCTGAAATGATAGGTGTTCAACTTGGGATCATGTTGCGGAACTTAAGTTGCTGCACAAACACATTTATTTACGCAGCGACTCAGTCCAAGTTCAGAGAGAAAATTGAGAACGCTTTGAAATCTCTGGTTGCATGATTTATGCAATGAATGAACTATCTGGACATCTGAGAGGACTCCGCGCTGTGTCGCAGTGTTTCCAGTTGAGGTTTTGCTTGGTCCCATTATGAGATACGGTGACCATGTTTGAAGTTGTGATGGCACTGTGAATAGTCATGACAGGGCTGGAAGGAAGTTGAGGACATCTCGGACATGTCAGGGTGACAACAATCAGAAATGCTCAGTCCTGTATGTTGTGAATGAGACCAGATGCTCCAAAACTATAATGCAAAGGTTACCTAAACTTTAATATTTTCTTATTTGAAAGGCAGGCGTGAAGTGGATATTCGAGGTTTGATGCAGCTGGTCAAACCACTCAGCTTTAAGCAAACCAGAATTTATTTAAACACCACAGCTGAACACGAACACAAGAAAACGGAATCTAGAATAACTTAAGGTCTGGCAACTGAACTGACCTTACACAGCAACTTAACCCTGGAGCTGTTTCAATTCCCATAACATAGACACACTCATTGGCAAAACGTAAATTCATACACAGGGTCTTATAGGCAGGAGAGATTTCAGAGAGGGAAACCAGCCAAAAAGCATCTTATTTATATAAAAATGCATTTTGTATATATATAAAACATATATAAATGTATATATATAACATATATAAATGTGTATATATATATATATATACATACACACACATACACACACACATATATAAAACACATCTACAACGGTGTGAAATCATTCCTTCCCACTGGCAGTTCTGACTGTGCATCATCCAGCTCCATTATAACAATTGGCTAGAAACTAAATTCTCCCCTTTCCCCAGCAAACTACCCTCTATTCTGTGCTCAGCCTACCTGAAACTTCTTTCAGCCCGAAGGATTGCTCAGGCAATTACACTCCACACATATGACTTAGAACATAGAACAGTACAGCACAGAACAGGCCCTTCAGCCCACGATGTTGTGCCGACCACTGATCCTCATGTAAGCACCCTCACATTTCTGTGACCATATGCATGTCCAGCAGTCTCTTAAATGTCCCCAATGACCCTGCCTCCACAACTGCTGCTGGCAACACATTCCATGCTCTCACAACTCTCTGTGTAAAGAACCCACCTCTGACATCCCCTCTATACTTTCCTCCAACCAGCTTAAAACTATGACCCCTCGTGTTAGCCATTTCTGCCCTGGGAAATAGTCTCTGGCTATCGACTTTAGCTATGCCTCTCATTATCTTGTATACTTCTCTGTTTGTCCTATGCATTCTGCCCTGTACTGCACTGATTGAGCAGGAGTCCACACAGCCACTATTTGGTTGAAAAATCAATTAAGACAGATCTTAATAAACCAACCTCTTGGTCTGGAATGAATGTTAATGTCACTTCTTGAGAATGTCACTTAAATAAATTTTCACAATTCATATGACTTGAGGCAATTATTACATAGAAATGCATCAAATCCCACGAGTATTGAACAATCAAGAATGTTTCATGTGCATCTAATAACAAAATGTTGTTAATATAGAATATAAATGCAGATATGTAAACATAATTTTATACAGGTAAAAAATGCCTTTATTTTGATGGATTGGATCAAATTCCAATACTTGCCTGGTTCTCTGTATACTGCTGTACAGAACTGAACTGCTTTAGCGGTTATGGTGTATGTACATAAAGATTTTTTTGGGATCAAATGTTTATTTTCTGAAATAAAACAAATAATTATAGAGCATAACCATCGAAAGCACATTTTTTCCTTTCAGTGAAGTAACTTATATTTTCCTCACAGGTTATCAATGTAGCATCTTGTAATTCTAGTCTGATTGTGTTGTACCCTTTTGTCATTATTGAAATGATAAAATACGATAAAGAAATGCACGATAAACCTCGGCCCTCATTCTCCGCTTTTGCGACTCTGTGAATTAAGTAGTTCTAGTCATGGGACAGATTATTTACAGTTGGACATCACAGATTTATTGCAGAGCAAAGTGAAGCATTCCTATGGGAGTCCATACAAATTCGCAATGCAAATGTGAAATGCTGTCATTCATAGATGAACCGGGGAACATGGATGAAATGTTCAGTTGACTCTTTGACGTTTGAGTGAGCAACACAGTTGTTGCTTCAGCACGATTATTTCTTTTAACTTTAATCAGGGTTGTGCAGGTAAATGCTGGAAACCAGATTCTAGATGAGAGTGGCGCTGGAAAAGCGCAGCAGGTCAGGCAGCATCCGAGGAGCAGGAAAATCGACGTTTCGGGCAAAAGCCCTACATCCTTCCTCCGAGCCCCTCATCAGAGTTGTGCCGTTCAGGCTGGATTCAAACATAGTCTGAATGAAATAAGAATCATGTCATGGCCATTTTCTGTTTACTTTTTAAAAATATATATATCAACTTGTTTAACATAATAATACAAGTTTGATAACATCAAGGAAATCTCATAAGGTACCAAATTCGTGGATCTGGGAGTTTATCAGCTGAAAACAGAAAGAATAGTTTGACATGACTGGACACATTATTAATGACAGAAGAACTTTTCCGACGTCAAACCTCTGGAACCTTTATGACATGAACCTTGCTGTCGGTCTGCTCGGGAAATGCATATCAACGTGTCAGATCTTTAAAATGTTGGAGTGTGTCTGATACTGTTACCCAGGCATTCATTTGTTAGTCCAAATGTCTTGTTTTGGTTCTGAAATTGCGTTCCACCTCAGACGATAATGAACCTCAGGTTACTGCTTACAGATTATCTGACATTTATTTCTTGCCTTGAGAGCAATAATATATCCTGCTGTAATGGGCAACATTGTACCGAGACTTACAGAGAGAGAGAGGACTTTCCTGGAAATATGTTTTCATGTAGATCTGTACAAAGTCCCCATTGTAGTTGGAAGTCGAAGAACTTGCCACATTTTCTGGTTCTCTGTGAATAACCAATACCCACGATAGTTAAATTATCCTAAGTGTCATTCATTAGTTATTACTGAATAAAATCGTACTGTTGTGAACATTTTTCTGGTGGGTCTCAGTATTCAGTTGAGCTGGGTGTGTTGTTTACTTTTATGGATCATGCAGATTACTGAAGGGAATTAAACCCATTGCAACATTTTTTCAGTGAATTTAGACTCATCAACTCCTATCAATCCAGAAATAGCGAAAATACATAATGAACACGCAATAGGGCATTTCAGACCAGTAAGTTAAATTAAGCGCCCGTCAAACGTACATTGGCACGATTCTCAGTTCGAAATAACTGTTCAGTTGCAATCAAACCGGTTCACGAATTTCTGACGCCAATACAGCCAAACATCAGACAAGCCAGCTGATATGAGGACCAATGCAAGGAATGAATGGGACTTGCTTCCAGTGGCCCAAGGAAGCTGACAATAAAACACTGATTAAACAGCAATGAGGGAAAAAATCGCTAACCATTGCAGAAAAAATGTATCAAAATGAATATGGTTGAAAGCATTTCCCATCAACTCTGGCGAATTAGTGCCGTTGTTCTTCAGAGGACTATTCTAGACCAAACCTAATCCCCTGCTTTATCTTTCAGTACCTTCCTTGGTAACTTTAATCGCGTGATTATCGCTGATGGTTTTGGAAAGCTCTTCATGTTTCCCAACAATGACACACTGAATAATTCCGTGCCCAGACGCAACGAGACGGACAGCATATAGAATCCAGAATTCTCACAGTGTGGAAACTGGCCATTCGGCCCAAAACGTCCACTCTCCCCTCTCTGAAGAGCTTCCTACCCAGACTCTTCGCCCTAACTTAATCCCGGAAAGTATGCATTTCCCATACTTTCTAAACCACCTGACTTGACAATGCTGGACACCAGGGGAAATTCAGTCCAGCCAATCCCCCGAATGGTACACGCGTTTGGATGGTGGAAGGAATCAGGAACACCTGAAGGAAGACCACAGGGTGAATGTGAAACTCCACCCAGACAGACGCCCAAGGGTGTGAATTGAATCCGGGTCACTAAACAATGGCGATGATAATTGGGAATTGATTAGCAGTTACTAGCCATGTACAGTACGAGATATTTTGATTATAACTCATCTATTGAGCTGGACAATTGCTATCCCTTTATTTCTGTTTGTTCACAATCTGATGATATCATTGCCAGAACTTGAGATGCACTATTTTCAGGTGAATTATAACATTGTCACATGACCAAAAGAGAATACATTTCATAATGTTGCTATTGTGATTTATTTTCTGGAAAATTGACTTGTTAGATAGAATATTGGAATGGACCATTGTAAAAAAGTTAGTAAAGGAAGTTTATCTCGTTGTCACAACAATATCGGTCATGTCATTTGTATTTTTGGGTGCATTTGTCAACTATTGATAAACACTGAATAGAGTTCGCGCTCAAGTGACTAATTCCATAGTTTACATGTCTGACAACATACAATATTATCCTGTACGGATAGAAAATATTGATTAGGCGAAATGGAGATATTTAATCCACGTTTTGGTTAAGAGGAAAGAGTGCATCGAAGGCAGAAGACGGGATGACTATTTATCAACAGAATAAGAGACAGCTGGTCTAGGAAACACAGGACACCTCATAATTCTCCCCATGGAGCTTCGACACAGCATCTCTGGGACTTCATCAGCTAACAGTCCCAAACGAGGTGCTGATCAGCTGTATGAAGGGACACATCAGATCGCTCAGAAAGATGCTTCGACCAATTGATCGCGTGGACTAGTGTTTTACACCATCCTTGCTTTTATTGGCATCCCTGGTAAGGTGTTATGACAACTGAACTTGTTTCATCTGCTGCTGACCTGCTCTCTGGCTTTATCTTTGAAAGAATAACAGGCTGTGCAAAACTCTGATGCAGCCCCATTTGCAGGAATGCATTCATTTCTGCTCACCGTGTCCATGCCCCAGCTGTTTAAATCTCTGGTGCCAACATTAAGGATAATTAAGTGGCCATTTTTACGCATATGGGCGAGGATTAAATAGCGTTGGTTCAATCGGTTTCAGATTGGGTCCACAGACCGGTGCGATATCGAGGGCTGGAGGGACGGTTCACAGACTTAGCCAGATATGGGAACAATCACAGCATTTCACTCAGCAGAATTTTCCTTTAATTCTCCACTGGCTGAGACTCCCAACGTCACTGCTGCTGCTGCTGCGTCAGCATTTTCTGATCTCAGTGTTCTGTCGTCTCTCTCAGTTTCACAGGCTTTGAAGGTATAAGGGGAAATCTGGAAAGTTGGATCTGAAGAAGGTCACTGGGCCTGAAATGTTGACTCTGCTGGGAAAGCACAACAGGTCTTCCAGAACGTGAAATCAAAGTTAGCGTTACCGGGTCGGGGGACCCTTCCTCAGAAGGGATCAGAAATGTTAACTCCAGTTTCTCCCCACAGATCCTGCCAGACCTGCTGAGCTGTTTGTGTGGCACATAATATTCAATTCCATTATATACGGTAAAAGGCTTTCACGCATTTAAATTTCACAACTGACCCAGCATCCACCGCAATTTGTGAAAGCGAGTTTCAACACTCTCCCACCCTTTACAACACGTGAGGTTCTTTCAGTTTTATGAAAAAAATGTGTCTCATATTAATTTCTAAGGCTTCATCTAACTCTTATGAGGGGGAGTGAGCTCAGTCTATGTCTAAACGCCATAATCTTTGGAGTGATTGGGCTGGGGGGCAATCTGAGATGGGTGTGTAAGTTTTAACATTCAATCTCAGTCAATCCCTAACAGTTCCACTCACGGGGTGCTCTGGTATTTGTGATAAAATCTTTTTGTTGCTCACTGGATCAAGCAGGGGAGAATCTGATCAGTAATTCACCATGCCTTTTGCCATTTCTGCTCACAGTTAACTTGCTGGCGATTGTTATTCTTTCCCAGGGGAAGTGTGGTGTTTCCCCATGCACGACCCGCTACCTGGTGCTTATGGCAGCTGCTGATTTGATGGTAATTTTCACTGATATTATACTGACGAGTTTTCGTTTTTATTATTACCCTCGGTCCTTCCTGGACATCACTCCTGTGTGTAGTGTTACTGGGGTATTGTTATGTGCTGCCACGGACTGCTCTGTCTGGTTCACCGTCACTTTCTCCTTTGATCGATTTGTCATCATTTGTTGTCAAAAGCTGAAAGCGAAATATTGCACTGACAAAACTGCGATTGTAGTTCTCACAACAACCTGCACCCTGTTCGTTGTGAAAAACATCCCCTTCTATTTTGAATATGAACCTTTGACAGTAATAAATAATGTAGCATTTTACTGTGATACAAAACCAAGCTACTTCACTGAGACTTGGTGGGTGGCATTAAGTTGGCTCGACATAGTTTTAACCCCTTTACTGCCATTCGCTTTAATTCTATTGCTCAATGCCCTGACAGTCAGACACATTTTAGGGACAAGCCAAGCCCGTAAGAGGCTGAAGAGCGAAAGTCAAGGAGAGAATCGCAGAGACCCAGAAATGGAGAGTAGAAGGAAGTCTGTGATTTTGCTCTTCACCATCTCTGGAAACTTCATCCTCCTGTGGTTAATCGCTGTTGGAGATTTCTTATATGGTGTCACTCAAGGAATCGATCCTGATACTTACACGCCTCTTATGAGTCACCTCAGTGTGATTGGATACATGCTGCAGAACCTAAGTTGCTGCACAAACACATTCATTTATACAACATCACTGTCCAGATTCAGAGCAAAGATCACTAATGCTGTAAAATACCTGGTTACAAGAATTCCTTGCACTGTGAATAAATAAAACTCCACAGTGAAGCCAAAAGAAGAGTCCTATCATTTCCAGACCATGGAACGACATGTTTATATTCACTCTTGAGATGCGGATATTGCGAGTTGACTCAGTATTTATTGACCCGTCTAGGTTAACCCCCCCTGAGAATCTGGGGGTGAGCTGATTTCTTGAACCACTGCAGTCCATGTGCGGTAGGTAGACCCTCAATGTCACTCATGGCAAGAATTCCAGGATTCTGACCATGGAAGGAATGGCAATATATTTCCAAGTCAGGATGGTGCAGTGCTCGTAGAAGGGGGGAGGGAGGGGGGGAGGGGGGTGGTACCATGTATCTGCTGCCTCCTGTCTATTCGAAAGGAATTGGCATTGGGCTTAGAAGCTGCTGCCTGATTTTGGTGAGTTTCAGCAGTGCATGTTGGAGATGGTACACACTGATGCTACTGAGCGTTGGTGGGGGAGGGAGTGACGGAATGTTTGTGGATGTGGTGCCCATCCAGTGGGGGCTGCTTTGTGCCTATATGATGTCGAACAGCTCATGTGCGTTTGAAACTGCAACCATCCAGGGTTTTTCCATTATTGCGATTACTCCGTGACACTTCTGACAGAGAGTGCTCCACACAGTGCAGGGAGACGGTTGAGCTGGGAACCTACCGATTCACCATCGTGGAAACATCCCAAGGAATTGGATGCTGCTGGCGGGGATGGCCCACCAGGGGAAAGCCATCGTTGTCAGTTCTGTGGCACTGAGCCTGGCACTGCGGTTCACAACAGAAGGGTGAAGATTGGAGAAACACTAGTGGTAGGGGACTCAAAAGTTAGATGGACTGACATAAAATGTTGTGGTCAGGAACGGGACTCCTGTTGCTGCCCTGGTGCCAGGGTCTCGGTCGCCAATCGGGGGGTTACAGGATTCTGAAGTGGCAGGGTGAGCAACCAGAAATCGTGGTACATATTGGTACCAATGATATAGCCAGGAAAGGGATTGAGGATCTGGAAAGTGACTACACAGCGTGAGGTTGGAAGCTGTAGAGCACAACGAGTGGAGTAGTGACCTCGGGTTTGCCACCGTTACCACGAGAGAGTGAGGTGAGGAAAAGTCAGCCAATGCAGCATAGCACGTGGCTGAGAGGTTGGTGCAGGAGGAAGGGTTTCATTGGGGTACCTTCTGGGGAAGGTGGGGCCTGTACATGAGGGACGGGGTGCACCTGAACTGGAGGGGCACAAATGTCCCGGGTGGGAGATTTGCTCGTGTGGTTCATAAGGGTTTAAATTAGTTTTGCAGGGGGGGTGGGAATCAGAGGTACATGTCTGAGAGGGGGCAGTTGGAAAATGGGTAGCCACAGGATGTAGTGAGTCTATCAGGAAGCTCTCTCACAAAGGATTAAACAAAGGGACCGGTTAAAGTATACTTAGAGCATGGATCGGTACTTGGGGCTATGATGTTGTGGCCATAACGGAGACGTGGGATTCACAGTTGCAAGAATGGTTGCTTGATTTTCCAGGCTTTAGAACGTTTACAAAGAAAAGGTAGATTGGAAAAAGAGGATGGGCTATAACATTACTGATCAGAGAGAGGGTGATAGAAGCACAAATTGTTGAGGAAGGTTTGTCTAAAGAGTCAGTATGGGTTGAAGTTAGGAACAACAAGCGAAAAGCCACGTCATTGGTGGTTTTCTACAGAACCCATAATAGCAGTCGAGAGATGGAAGAACTCATAGGCGGGCAGATTCTGGAAAAATGCAGATGTAACAGGGTTGTTGTTATGGGTGATTGCAACCTTCTCAATATCGAATGGAACCTCCTAAGTGCAGATGCTTTAGATGGAGCCATTTTTGTCTTATGTGTTCAAGAAAGTTTCCCTCCTCAATATCCATAAAGACCGATGATGGGAGAGGCCATGTTGGATTTGGTGCTCGGCAATGAGCCAGGACAGGTGTCAGATCTCGCGGTAGGAGAGCACTTCGGTGACAGTGACCACAACTGCCTCACCTTTACCGAAGACCTGGAGAGGGAAAGGAGCAGCTACCAAGGGAAGTTTGTAATTGGGGAAAAGGAAATTACGATGCTATCAGACAGGAATTGGGAAGTACAGACTGGGAGCAATTGTTCCACAGGGAGAGCACAGCAGACATGTGGAGACTGTTTAAGGAGAAGTTGATGAGAGTGATGCCCGAATTTGTTCCTCTGAGACAGGTGGACCGTGTTCATTGGGTACCCATTCTTTTTCAATACACGGTATAGGTGATTTTCCTCTGCTCTGCGTAGTTCCTCTGTGCTGCAGTGTATGGTGGCTCAGTGTTACAATGTTCTGATGCAGCTTCGTTTGTGGATGTTGGGATGATTACTGAAGCAATCATAAGAAAAAATTTAAGGGGCGTTTGGATGGGTAAATGAATAGGAAGGGTTTGGAGGGAAATGGGCTGGGTGCTGGCAGGTGGAACTATCTGGGATGGGATATCTGGTCGGCATGGACAATTCTTACGCCCATCCATATGCCTCTTAAGTGTTGCAATTGTACCAGCCTCCACCACATCCTCTGGCAGCTCATTCCATGCACGTACCACCCTCTGTGTGAAAATGTTGCCGCTTAGGTCTCTTTTATATCTTTCCCCTCTCACACTAAACCTACACCTGCTAGTTCTGGACTCCCCCACCCCAGGGAAAAGACTTTGCCTATTTACCCTATCCATGCCCCTCATAATTTTCTAAACCTCTATAAGGTCACCCCTCAGCCTCCGACGCTCCAGGGAAAACGGCCCAGCCTGTTCAGCCTCTCCCTGTAGCTCAGACCCTCCAACCCTGGCAACATCCTTGTAAATCTTTTCTGAACCCTTTCAAGTTTCACAACATCTTTCCAATAGGAAGGAGACAAGAATTGCATGCAATATTCCAACAGTGGCCTAACCAATGTCCTGTACAGCCGCAACATGACCTTCCAACTCCTGTACTCAATACGCTGACCAATAAAGGAAAGCATACCAAATGCCTTCTTCACTATCCTATCTACCTGCGACTCCACTTTCAAGGAGCTATGACCCTGCACTCTAAGGTCTCTATGTTCAGCAACACTCCCTAGGACCTTACCATTAAGTGTATAAGTCCTGCTAAGATTTGCTTTCCCAAAATGCAGCACCTCACATTTATCTTTTATTGCAGTTTGGAATGTGCATTCTTTGATACAACAAACGAAGTCGCTTGTCTATGTCTCGAGGGCAACAAATTTCCTGTTTTAACTGAGGACCTTTTGTGTTGATAAAATCCTTTATATTTCGAAAGCATCACATTGTTCCCAGGTCTGATATTGTTGATACACCATCCTGTGTAACAGACCCATCGGGGTGAGCATTGACCTGTGAAGGGAAATAGAACTCATGTCATAAGCAGTATCTGCACTGGTCACATACAGAGCATCTGCCAGCTGTAGTGATGGAGTGGGATGGGCGAACACACTTTATTGAGTTGGATGATCAGGCATGCTCATATTGAATGGCTGAGTAGGCTCAAAGTTCCGAATAGCTTCCTGTTGCTCCTATTTACTCTGTTTGTATCTGATAATCAGGAAATTGTCTGAAACAGGAACAGTCAACCTGTTTTTCAATGAATGAAATTCCGAGTGATGAAGAATCTGAAGGGCACTTCGACATTTTGCATTCCAGTCATTCAGGGGAATGGACAATCAGATCTGTCCCTATTTGAATATCAGTGAGTGAACTCACTGCTTTTGTGAAAAAATAAGGAAAGTCACTCACAAAATTTGCACGTGCAGCAAAATCCGGACTGCGGAAGATGTGGCTCCAAAATATTTGGAAATATCAAAATTGGTGTTCAATTTAACTGAGCATTCATATTGTTAAAAGGAACATTAGAGGCTATCAATATGTCAATAGTACGTTGTCATGTAACCTGTCTGGCCAGATCATGAGCTGATCAGATCTCAGTTTCAAACTCCATTAGTTCTCTGCTCGAATTTAAGCCAAACTATTTGCGCTCAAGTCTAAGGACATTAAATGAAAAAAAATCTCAGCTGGCCACAAGGATTCAAGATTAGAGTGGTGCTGGAAAAGCACAGCAGGTCAGGCAGCATCCGAGGAACAGGAAAATCAATGTATCGTGCAAAAGCCCTTCATCAGGACTGAGGCTGCAGCGTCAGGGTTGGTGAGATAAATGGGAGAGGGTGGAGCTGGGGTGAAGGTCGTTGAGGGTTCAATAGTTGGATGGAGGTGGGGGTGAAGGTGATAGGTCATTGAGGAGGGTGGAGTGGATAGGTGAGAAAGAGGATTGACAGGTGGGACCGGGAATTGGATGGTGCCGAGCTGGAAGGTTGGAACGGGGGTAAGGTGGGGGGAGGTGAAATGAGGAAACTGGTGAAGTCCATATTGCTGTTATGGCGTTGAAGCCCATGGGTTGGTGCCATGGTATCATTGTGGACTTCAACAGTTTCCTAATTCCCTGTCCCTCAACTTACCCCATTTCCAATCTTCCAGCTCAGCACCGTCCTCATGAGCTTAATCTTCTTTCCCATCTGTCCACCCCAGCCTCCTCTCCATCCAATCACCTTCACCACCACCTCCATTCACCTGTTGCACTCTCAGCTACCTTCTCCCCAGCGCCTCTCCCTCGCATTTATCATTCTGCAACTGAAGGTCACAGCCTCATTCCTGATGGAGGGATTTTGGCCGAAACGTCGATTCTCCTGTTCCTTGGATGCTGTCTGATTGCTGTACCTCCCCAGCACTATTCTAATCTTGACTCTAACCCCCAGCATCTGCAGTGACCACCTCTGCCTGGTCTCAAGGAATCCACTGTTGCATTTCCAACCGAACTCACAGCAACAGTAGCTATCCCTTCAAACAATATACATTGAATGTAATCTAATTTCGAATAAACCCTAATGAGGACGCTGACTTATTCCCTCTACAAGTTTTCTGAATCGTTATTTACACACTATACAATCCAAATACTTTAATTCTCTTTGGTTCAACCATAAAGTCACCATGTTGCTGCCAGGCCATAGGGCTACTGTCTTATGAGAGGAGACTGGGAGAAGATTAATCTAATGGTCACGTAGCATCAGGCCAGCTGAGAAATAGGGTCCTTGATGTGTAAGTTAGCTGATGCAGGAATTCAACCCATATTGTTCGCATTTTGCTATATCGCCAACTGAGCAACCAATTATTACTATTAATAGTATCCATTTGATGACTAACCTTGTTGTCTCGGGTCACAGAATTGATGCACCGTTCCTTACATCCCAGAAACGAAACAGCAATCGATGTTGATACTTCCAATATGGCGAGTACCCATGGCATGAAGAAGATCACCCAAGACGGTTCCTGGATATCAGTGGGTAAGAACATTGTTAGAGCAGTCTGAGCTTTCTGAGAAATATGCATTACAACACCCAATCTTTCAGCAAAATGGAAGAGGAAAATGAAGCCAACGCGAGTATCAGAGCCTATAGTCTAATCTGTAAAATGAAGATGACTGAGCACAATTCTGATTTTCATCATTTGTGTTCTCCCATTAATTTCTGCTTCCCTAACCTCAATTACATCATTTTTGTCGAATGACTGGGCTTTCAAATTTCGAATTCAGAATGAATAGTAAAGGGAAGGAAGGAAAATGGACAGTACTTGTGTAGGAGATTGCACCCATTGAATTGGTGTCTATTTTCTAATGGTGCTGAAGCACTCTGACTAACCCCCACAGCAACTGCATTCTTGTCTCTTTTAACCATCTCTGCGTAGAATCTCACTGTAAAACACGTTAGCTGGTTTACTGACAGAAGAAGAACACAAAATAATTCTGAAACTTCATAAGGAGTCAAATGTAAGTTACATCTGGTGATACCAGCGCCACTGACCGGGTCAGATTTATATTGCCCATCCCTCATTATTTTTGTGAACTGTTTCTGGACATTTTTCTGAACTGTATCAAGATACAACAGTAAAGAGAGAGTTACAGGAATGTGTGTGTTTGTGTGAGTGTGTGTGTGAGTGTGTGCGAATGAATGTGTGAGTGTGTGTGTGTTAGTGTGTGTGAGAGGGCGTGTGTGTGTTTGTGTGTGTGTTTGTGTGAGTGTGTGTGTGAGTGTGTGTGTGTGAATGAATGTGTGTGTGAGTGTGTGAGAATGAATGTGTGTTTGTGTGTGTATGTGTGTGTGTATATGTGTGTGTGTCTGAGTGTGTGTGTGAGTGTGAGTGAGTGTGTGTGTGTGTATGTGCGTGTGTGTGATCGTATGTGTGTGTGAGAGTGTGAGTGTGTGTGTTTTAGCATAATACTTTTCTGTACTTACTTTAACTGTACAAGGAAATTTGGTAATTGCAGAGTCAGAGTCAATGCTTTGATCCCACGACATGAACTCCATATTAATAATACATGTATCCACCATCACCATGACGACACTGATCATGTTCACCACCACCTTAGAAAGTAAGCAAAAATCTATTAGTATATCTGTGACAACAAATGTAAGAATCCACATTAATTCAAGCCACCAGCGGCCTCATTGACCATTCTGCCCTTGATTTGACACAAAATGCAGAGGGGGAAACTGCAGGCAGTTCAGGACCCAACCTTTTGCTGGTTTTATCATGTCATCTGCTGTTTTACTTTAGAACATAGAACATAGAAAAATACAGCGCAGTACAGGCCCTTCGGCCCTCGATGTTGCGCCGATCCAAGCCCACCTAACCTACACTAGCCCACTATTCTCCATATGCCTATCCAATGCCCGTTTAAATGCCCATAAAGAGGGAGAGTCCACCACTGTTACTGGCAGGGCATTCCATGAACTCACGACTCGCTGAGTAAAGAATCTAGCCCTAACATCAGTCCTATACCCACCACCCCTTAATTTAAAGCTATGCCCCCTCGTAATAGCTGATCCAGACGTGGAGAAAGGTTCTCATGGTCAACCCTATCTAAACCCCTAATCATCTTGTACACCTCTATCAAGTCACCCCTAAACCTTCTTTTCTCCAATGAGAACAGCCCCAAGTGCCTCAGCTTTTCCTCAGTGTGACTGAACAGCTCAGTCTGGAGGTTGTCTGCTCATTCCAATATATCACCTCACTTTAAATACAAACACTTGAAGATGAGCGCAGTAATGGTTACTTTGAAAATGTTGAGGTTACTTACAAGCCATGCGCTTGATACTGTTCCCAGAGTATATGAAAAACACCCGCAGAACATAACCTGCAATGGAAAGCCAGCAGGTCAACATTACTTCACCCGACGCGTTCACAATCATTGCAAGTATCTAAAACTACGGGCTATCCTTTCCAATTTATTTCCTAACTTTGACTATGTTGCAAGCCACATGCACAAACAAGAATCGGAAATTTCTGGAGAAACTCAGCAAGTCTGGTAACAGCTGACTGCCTTCAGCACTCTGGTTTCGATTCAGATCTGCGGGAATACCTGTTATTTTGTTTGCGTCTTTTTCTGCTTTCTCTTTGTTTCAGCTTGCCAGCAATTTCTGGTTGTGTTTCTTTCAGATCTGCAGCAATTTCAATTTTATTTTTTTCCCCATATTTCCAGTTATTTTTGTTTTTATTTGGATCGTGTGAAGGGACAGAACATTCATCCGATTAAACTGCTTTCCAGTTAGCACCCTTGTAACGAAATTACTCAATTTCCTGCAGCATTACAGTTTCCCATGTCCTTAATCAGTTTCATTGTGCAGCAATGCGATAAAGTTGGGCTCATCCTCAGCTCTGGGAGGAAAAATCCGATCTACCTGTCCTGTTCAGTATCAGCCCGGTCAATTTCTCTTCCTGGGATTTCACTTGCAACAAAGTGTTTGTCAATTTCACTTCGAGCTGTGTTTTGTGATCTCTAACCTATTGGGAAAATTTCTCCAACAATAACCAACACATTTTGTTTTTAGATGGATCAGATCTTCAGCGATTTCTATTTTTATTCCTTCTTTTGTAAGTGCAGCAGTTTCTACATTTTGTAGTTTCAGAACTGCAGAAATGTCTGGTTTTGTTCAGATTAGCTCTTCAGCATCCGCAATTCTTTGTTTTATTTTTCTCCCGGTCTCCCAACGAACTGTCTTGAAGCAAGATGTTATTTTCTCTGTCTGTCCACAAATAGATGAAGACATAAAGGGGCAGGTGGTAAGTAACTGAGTGAAAGCACAACACTGCAGACAATTTGAGTGAAGTGCTGAAACTTTGACAGAGAATATCCCAGCACAATCTGAATGTCTTCACGAAAGCAGGACCATGTTGGGTCGAAGTAAGGAAATGAGCCGCTTCTCAGTTCACTGTGAGTATGATATAAACAACTTGGTTTGAGTTTTCAAATAAAATATTCAAGTCCTGCCAATTAGAAGATATGATTGACCTTGAAGATAACTGAGCTGAAAAATGTGTTGCTGGAAAAGCGCAGCAGGTCAGGCAGCATCCAAGGAGCAGGAGAATCGACGATTCGGGCATGAACCCTTCTTCAGGCGCCCTTCTGCTCCTTGGATGCCGCCTGACCTGCTGAGCTTTTCCAGCAACGCATTTTCAGCTCTGATCTCCAGCATCTGCAGTCCTCACTTTTTTTTTCTCGGAGATAACTGAATCAGAATATCACAATAATCGGTGAGGAACTGTGGGTGCTGGAATTCTCAAACAAGATCAGAGGTAGCTGGAGAAACTCGGCAGGTCTGGCGGCATCGGTGGAAACAAAGCACAGTCACCGGACCCGAAACTAAGACTTTGACAAATTTGAAGATTCAACTTTGAATTGAATTTCAATAAGATTTGGGACAGTTTATGCCATGGTGATCGGTGCCATGAGAAACCTACACGGAGTTTGTTGTGAACAAACATTAAAGCGCTTAAAATATTGGAGTTATTTCCTGGAAGAGCAAAACTGAATATCATGATAACATTAAACATGTCATCTATTCGGTTCCAATCTTCCCATTCCTTCCAACATTTTTTTTTGTTGCTTCAAATTATGAATAAACTTACCGAAAAACTGCTCCACCAATGTGTCCCAAATATCCTTGCTCTGGGTACCGTGTTCTGAAATGCTGGCATCCAAGTCAGTATGTACCAATAGAGTACTACCAGTACTCCCAACCCAATCTGCATCAGCTGAAAGACACAAAAGTAAGGTTGAGGAGAGTAAGTACAGTCAAAGAAGGGGTTAACTGCTTGTGAGGATGAGGCGAGTCGAAGAGCCCCCTGGACAGAGAATGAGTCAAATACAACTCCCTGAATTCGATCAGATTATTGACCCAGTTAGAGTTGGCCAAAGAGTCATTGCCTCCAACTAATTGTCACATGTAAGAGGCAATAATTCGCATTACACAATCCTCAGGAGATGACCATCTCCAACAACAACAACAAAAATTCACTCATCAGCCCAGCATTTCCATCCTCCAGCCTACCAGTCTTCACACCCTGAGAATATCATTATGAAGCGACTGGACTGAACCATTCACCATTAATACCACGCCTGGCAGAGCAGGTGAGAGCGGCTGAGAATCGCTCATGCCCTCTCTCTCTGTAATCCCTGTCCAACCATCTCCAAGGTCAGCTCAGGAGTGCCGTGGACGTGTCTCGAATTTCTTGGACGAGCGCAGTTCCAACAACACGCGAGGCAATCGGCACATACACAGAGACTGGATGAGTGGTGCTGGAAGAGCACAGCAGTTCAGGCAGCATCCAGGGAGCAGCGAAATCGATGTGTCGGGCAAAAGCTCTTCATCGGATGCTGCCTGAACTGCTGTGCTCTTCCAGCACCACTCATCCAGAATCTGGCCCCCAGCACCTGCAGTCATTGTGTTTACCACAAACACTAATAATTAAGCCCGCTTGATTGGTCATCCGAACAGTCAAATTCCACGACCTTCACCACTGATGCACAGAGACACAACTGGGGAGCATTTGCAAGATGCCCTGCGATTCCCGACCCAGATTTTGCTCCATCTCTGATTATTTGATGGGTGTGGACATCTCTGCTCAATGACAATTTTTCCCGCATTGCATTGGGAGCACAAACATTGTAGACCCTTGAGTTTAGAAGACTGAGAGGGGATCTGATCGAGACATATAAGATTATGAAAGGATCGGACACTCTGGAGGCAGGAAACATGTTTCTGCTGATGGGTGAGTGCCGAACCAGAGGACACAGCTTAAAAATACGGGGTAGGCCATTTAGGACAGAGATGAGGAGAAACTTCTTCACCCAGAGAGTGGTGGCTGTGTGGAATGCTCTGCCCCAGAGGGCAGGGGAGGCCCAGTCTCTGGATTCATTTAAGAAAGAGTTGGATAGAGCTCTCAAGGATAGTGGGATCAAGGGTTATGGAGATAAGGCAGGAACAGGATACTGATTAGGAATGATCAGCCATGATCATATTGAATGGTGGTGCAGGCTGGAAGGGCTGAATGGCCGACTCCAGCACCTATTGTCTATTGTCACTGAATTAAAGACGGAATGGAGGAAGGCAGAAGGCTGTGGACAGTGAGCAGAAGTGCAATACCTGCTGAGCTTTTGAGAGAAAAAGCCCCAGCCGCAGCAGGAAGTGTCAGACAGCACTAAATGTTTGTCGTGTGAAAAGCAGCTGGTTTTCCATCAGAAAATTCCAAAGCTCATTTTGCGGGAAAAAGAGTCAGGAAACCGCGAAGGAGAGAGGAGCAGATCAATCCAAGGAGTAACCTGCCTCTCGGTTTACCGGGAACACCACATTAATACACATTGATTTGTTTTCTCGCAGTGAAGCGTTGATAGAAACAGGAACAGGACAAGATGATTCCAGCCTGCGCCACCATTCCGCCTTGGCTGATCGGAAATTCCCAACATCCACCCTTTCACCATAAGCTTCGATTCCCCTGTTTACCGCACTCTATCTCGGACATGGATGGACTCTGTCCCCACAGCTCTCTGTGGTAAGGAGTTGGGAAGACTTATCGGTATCAGAGAGAAGACATTCCTCTTTATCTCAGTGTGAAATTGGTGTCCCTTTATTCTCAGGTTACTCTCTGGTACCCGGCTCGCCCATGAGGGGAAACACCCGCTCAGTATTTGCCCTGAAGAATCCTAGATGTTTCAAATGGTGATGGTGAACACCTTTGTCAAACTGCTGCGGTTCCGGGCAGTCGGGACACACACGCAGTTCGGCTATTAAGGGGTTCCCATCATCTCGAGATAGTTACACTTAAAATACAAACTGGTGATGTCCATCCAAGTAGAGATGGTGTGCGAGACTCAGAGCAGAACTTGGAAGTGCTGGTGATCCCGTGTCTCACCTATCCTCGTCCTTTGAGTTGCTGGGCAGTAAGGTTTGTTCAGGTCCTGTCGAAGGATCCTTGATTAGATTAGATTCCCTACAGGGTGTAAACAGGCCCTTCGGCCCAACCAGTCCAGGCTGACCCTCCGAAGTGCAACCCACCCAGACACATTTCCCTCTGACTATAGGCAATTGAGAATGACCAATTCACCTGGCCTGCACATCTTTGGACAATGGGAGGAAGCCAGAGCATACCCACGCAGACACGGGAGAGCATGCAAACTCCACTCAGACAGTCACCCAAGGTTGGAATCTAACCTGGAGTCCTGGTGCTGGGAGGCAGCAGTGCTAACCACTGAACCACAGTGCCAACCCCTGCTGCTTGTTATTCCTCTTCCATCTCCGCTGGATCAGTACCACCAGGTGAAACTGTAACATTCTGGTGGGATCACTCACACTGGATTTGTACAAGTCCATGATGAAAGCCCATCTCGATATTCTCAAAGGGGCCATTGGGAATGAACATTTCAACTCATCAAAGATGCCCACCCCCCAGTACTGCCTGAGAAATGAACAAAATATATTTGTTCATATATTTGCTGCATTATCGGCAATATTGAAATCATACCTGTTGGATTTGTATAGATAATGAATGGAACAAATTTTCAAATACTATTTTAATGAGGTTTTTAAAAGCTACATTGCAGCTAGAAAATGTTTGATCATAATGATCGCACTGGGGATAGCTGCCGATTCTCTCAGTCATCTATCTAAGTCGGATTAAATTAATAACAGAAATGATTCAATCTTACACCCAGCGTTTTCAATTTCCCCATCGTGTACCTTCCAATTCATGATGGAACAACTCTTCCAGTTAATCCCAGAGAGCCTTCCACTTTGTTGCACTGTTGGTTTATGACAAGTCTGGCTTCTGTGTTCCGCAGATTGACAATGTTTCGAATATTCGCTGGTAAATTCACCTTTAGTCAAGAAAAAAAAAGAGTTCAATTGATTTTAGAAGGCATTTTCTACAATAAATTCTGTGCGGTTAAGCAATACAGAGTGTAATGTGCCGGACTGCTAACCACCTTCGTGAAATTACAAGCATTTTTCAGTGGACTCTGAAGTATGTGTTTTGGGTGTGAATTAAGTCGAGGGCTCTTAATGTAACATTTTATTTAACATCCTGTGCGTCACAATTCCGTTCTTCCTAATTATCACAAAATGATATTGTTGATTTTGATATTTCAATTCACTAAAACATCAGAGATTACATTTTTTGAAAACTATTCTGCAGTTGGCTGACTGGATTTGAGACTAATCGATTACACCTATTTCAAAATGTGTATTTTTTTTTAACTGTCGGACAATTTTCGGAAAATTGCAAGCTTGCATCCTAACATATTAATTTTTAGTTGCAATTATACAACTCCCCGATATTTTGCCAACCCATTTCAGACAGCGGGACTTAGTGTGTTTTCCTAAATAACGAATGCGCAATGCTAATCGTACTGGGGCAATATTTAAGAGTGTTTTCATTATTTCGACTCTCCTGAGTCCTTTGTACTAACACATTTCTCATTGTTTTGATGCAGAAACAAAGACGGAAACTGCTGGGCAAACCCAACATCTCTGGAAAGACAGCAGAACCGAAGAAGGGTCATTGGAAAGTTAGATCTGTTTTTCTCTCTCCACAGAGGCTGCCAGACCTGCTGGGTTTCTGCAATTCTCAATTTTGTTTTAACAGATCTTCAGCATCGAATTTATTTGTTTTATTTCAGCGTGAAAATGACCGATTAGATCGTTGAACACATTCTAACGATTCTATCGCTTTTACTCCACATCATATTTACTGCAAGGTCAATACTTAAACGTTCAACTAAAACAAAACTGACTGAGTCTAGCCCTCCTTGCAGTGCAGATACGGAGCATGTTTAAAACAAAAGTCCCAAAAATAAATGATGACCAAAGAACAATACAGCGCAGGAACAGGCCCTTCGGCCCTCCAAGTCTGTTCTGAAACATTTTGCCCTTTGATACTAAAACTCAACTCCTCCTCCCTGGGCAAAAGCCTCATACTTCCCACTCTGTTAACAATCTTCTAACCATCTATCCCTCAACCTCCTGCATTCCAGTGAAAACAAACGCAGTCTTTCTTCACCGTTAACATCCCCCACACCAGGCAACATTCCAGCAAACGTTTCTGTACCCTCTACAAAACATCCCTTTCCCTCTGGCAGGGTTGGCATCAGAACTGTCTGCAATATTCTAAGTGTAGTCAAATTAAAGTCCCATGAAGTCACAGCAGAACACATCAATACCTCTCCTCGATACCCCGCCCAATGAAGGCAACAATGCAGGTCTATGTGGCTAAGGAAACAAACAACAGAAATTGCAGATTTGGAAATCAAAATGCATACAGGGGGATAAAATTCAAAATAAAATAGCTCATTCAGGCATACCTGTCATTCGTGGCTTCAGTTAACAAAACGTACAGATAGCACATTGCAGACGAAAGAACTTTTGCAAATCTGTGACCAGGCATTCAATAAGTAACAAAAATAGAATTACTGGGGAAACTCAGCAGGGCGGGCAACGACTGTGGAGAGAGAAACAAAGTCAATGTTGTGAGTCTAATTATTTTATTTTAAAGTGCATCTTGTTTATCTCGTGCTGGAGGAGTCAACCACAACCTGTAGTTCCTGCACGGATGGGACAGCACAGAAATACCTTAACATAACGGACGGGAACGAGAATGAATCAAATAAAGCAAAGCACTGTGCTGCTGGCTGTCTGAAACCAGCAGAAATTCCAGGAGAGCTGAAACTGCAGGATGTAATAAAGCAAAGTCCTGTGGATACGGGGAATCTGTAGGCCGTTGCAGGATCTCTGAAGCAAACAAAAGTAAAAATCGCTGAATCTCTGCAAAAAAGGCAGGAATTTCTGGTGATCTGAAACAAGCAAAAAACAGAAATCGGAAACAAATAAAAGCAGACGTTGCTGGAGATCTAAAACAAATAAAAGCACAATACAGCTGGAAATCCGAAATAGATAAAGAACAGATATTACTGGAGATCTGAAACAAACAAAAACAGAAAGCGTTGATAAAATTCAGGAGGTCTAGCAGCATCTGTGGAGAAAGAAGCTGTGTTAATATTTTTGAGTCCAGCGACCTTTCTGCAGAACGCCTCTCACACTGATCAATATTCACTCCGACCCCTGGTGGAAAATTGTCCTGTTGTCCTCAAGATGAAAATTTCAACTGTAATGTAAAATGTCACCTGAGGGAGCAGATCACTGAAGTACTACTCTGGGTCAGGTTGTATTCCGGTTTTGTTCAACCTCACACAGTCTCGTGGGGGTGTGTGAGCACATCTATTGTAAATCAGAGATTGGTACATAACCCTGTTCTGTCCCGTTGACTGGTGTAAACGTGGATTCAATGAGCAGACGAGGTTTATAACCATAGAGTGCTCATCACTGGCAAATATCGCACAATTACAGAGTTGAGAATTTTGCCTCTTATGGAGTATTAACCAGGTAATATTTTGTGGTTATCGTTTGAAATCCCCCCATGGGCAAAGGTGGAAGTTGAAATCAACAGAAATCCATCTAAAAAGTCAATTGAAAATTAAGAGCTGAATGATGACTACCATTCGATTGTCATAATAACGACTCTGGTTCATTGATGTCCTTCAGGGAAGTTAATGTCCATCAGTCCCTGGTCTGGCCTACATGCAACTCCCGGCACTGATGGGTGTGATTGTTTCTCAGTTCCTTTCTGTGCAATTAGGAATGGGCAATAAATGCTGGTTAAGCTTGAGACACCTTCATCCCATAAAGTAATTTCTTTTAAAATCAATTCGCTTTATCAATACTGGGAAACGGCTTCTCAATTGGATATAGAGGGAGAGACCAGAGATGTCATTACATGTCATAGTAATTATTGCCTGTCTTCAGTCTCGAAATTCTACTTAGTGTGCTCAGGAATAATATACGATATTAATGTAAATGTATTTTCATTGTCCAGACCAAACCTCTTTAAATATAATCAGATAGCATCGTCCTTAAAATGTTCTTATTTTAAAATTAAATGTAAGTTTTACATTCCAGATGTATACTGGGTGGCACGGTGGCACAGTGGTTAGCACTGCTGCCTCACAGGGGTGTCACGGTGTCACAGTGATTAACATTGTTGCCTCATAGCGCCAGAGACCCGGGTTCAATTCCCGCCTCAGGTGACTGACTGTGTGGAGTTTGCACATTCTCCCCGTGTCTGTGTGGGTTTCCTCCGGGTGCTCCGGTTTCCTCCCACAGTCCAAAGATGTGCGGGTCAGGTGAATTGGCCATGCTAAATTGCCCGTAGTGTTAGGTGAAGGGGTAAATGTATGGGTGGGTTGCGGGTCGGTGTGGACTGGTTGGGCTGAAGGGTCTGTTTCCACACTGTAAGTAATCTAATCAATACGATTGGTCCAACATTAAATGCAGTGTGCTTTAAATTTAAACTACAGGTAATATATAGACAAAATCAAAAGAAAAGAATAGCCTTAAGTGTAGCTATTGAAATGCTTCATAAAATAGTACGTGCTTTGACTGTAAATAATTAACTGCTTGAATATGGGAGCATACCATAGACACATCTCTGGCAAAGCAAATTTCAGGAAAATACCTTGTGTCACTTGCAATGCCACTAGCAGGGAACGAACTCTTGACTTTCAGCTGTAACACAAACAGGAATATGAGCTTCTATGTCCAGCTTTTAGAAACTGCAGGATGTTAAAAGTAAGTTTCCTGTTTCAGTGGAAGCTTGACCCCACCCATTCAGGCTGCTTCTATTGTTTGGAAAAAGAACTCGAAGGCCTCAGGAACTGTCTGGTCTATTGGCTTTGAACAGACTGCTAAATAACTTTGTCTCAGACATTCTTCATGAAAACAAGAACAAAATAAATGACGCAAAACCACAGTACAGTCAAATTATGATGTAAGCCTGTGGCATGTGGATTTTCCTGGAGACGTGTTCGCAATGAGTAAACAGGTATGCGGCAAGTACTTGAAGTTCAAACATCTTCCCGCCGAATCTTTACACTGGATGCTAAACCCTGGACCATGGTGAGGGGAAAGTGTGCGTGTGTCTGAATGACAGGTTCAGATAGGGGAGTTTAATACGAGGGAGCATATCTCTCAGGTGAGAGCTGGAAGATTCAAAAATGAGATGGGGCAACGTTTTTACACAGAGAATGGTTCTTGTGTGAAATGAACTACCAGAGAATATCAGCAGTGCAGGTACAGTTACAACCTTTAAGAGTCACTTGGGTAAGTTCATAAATGTGAAAGCGTTGGAGGGATACAGGCCAAAGCCAGGCAGGTGGTGGAATTTAGATTGGGATTATGGTCTACTTGGGCTTGTTCAATAGAAGGGTCTCTTTGTATACTGTGTGACTCTGTGAGTCTTTGTCCTGAACCATGCTGAGGCCATTATTACAGTCAGTCACGTGACTGAGAAAGTAGAGAGGTAAAGTGATGTGTAAACAACGCTGGGGAATGTGAGAAATGTTTTCATTGTGCTAGTTGCTGTGGCATGCACTGCACTGCCTGGTGGAGGTGGGTTCAGTTGAGGTAGCCTATCCATATTGCAGGAGAAAGTGAGGACTGCAGACGCTGGAGATCAGAGCTGAAAATGTGTTGCTGGAAAAGCGCAGCAGGTCAGGCAGCATCCAAGGAGCAGGAGAGTCGACGTTTCGGGCATCAGCCCTTCATCAGGAATGAGGAGAGTGCGCCATGCAGGCTAAGATAAAAGGTAGGGAGGAGGGACTTGGGGGAGGGGCGTTGGAAATGCAATAGGTGGAAGGAGGTCAAGGTGAGGGTGATAGGCCGGAGTGGGGTGGGGGCGGAGAGGTCAGGAAGAAGATTGCAGGTTAGGAAGGTGGTGCTGAGTTTGAGGGTTGGGATTGAGACAAGGTGGGGGGAGGGGAAATGAGGAAACTGGAGAAATCTGAGTTCAAAATCCATACTGCAGAGAGAGAAAGGGAGGGGGAGGGGGAGAGAGAGAGAGGTGGGGGAAGGAATAAAATGTCGGAATGGGACTGAAAATTAAAACTCCACTGACTAATTAAGGGCTTGTATGACCCCGTTGTTCGAAACCTGCTCATTTCTTCCACAAGTTCTCCGATACTGAAATCGAATCCTCAAAAAGGGACCTGGGGATTTGAAATTACCTCCTCTGGGTTTATAAAGGTGGACAGCGTGTTACTAACTGGTGAGACTGAATTGTCACCTACTTCAACAAACAGCAGAACATACCAACAGCCACGACCACGACTATGAGCTCTCTGCACACAAACTATACCTCGTTTTTGTAAAGTTAAAAATGACACAACACCAGGTTATAGTCCAACAGGATTAATTGTGCTTCCAATTAAACCCGTTAGTCTATAACCTGGTGTTGTATGATTTTTAACTTTGTACACCCCAGTCCAACACCAGCATCTCCAAATCGTCTTTGTAAGCGTGTTTCAAGTTCAATAAGAGACATGGAGCGGTGCAAGTTGTAATATACCTGGATCAAAACTGGTGAACAATCTGATCAGGCAGCCCTTAATTTTAACAGCACAGTGTACACTCAATTCTTCAGTGAATGAATCATACCTTTTTTTCTCTCTGATAGTAGAGTTCAAGCAAACTGTCCCTGGGCACTGACAGAAATGGATCTTTTTTACTTGAACGAAATGAACATTGGATCAATGAAACGAGTGGACTTCTGTGCCTGGTGCATTGTATTGAGCTTTTATCTCCTTACTTGAGAAGGGATGGAGTTACATTTTAGACAGTTCCCGGGAGGTTCCCTCCATTGTTTGCAGAGATGACAGGTTTGTCTTATGAGCTGTTTAGGCCAAAGGTCACTGGAGTTCAGAAGACGACCTAATTGAGGTTAATACGATGCTAAAGATGATTAAGAAAGTCGAGGTAGAGAGAATGCTTCCTCATGTGGGAAAAACTAGAAGGAGAGGTAATAGTTTAGAGTAAGGGGTAGCAGACATCAAACTGAGATGAGGAGGAATTGCTTCTCTCAAACGGTTGTGAATCGTGGAAGTCGCTTCCCCAGAGACCAGTGCTTGGATACTGAGTAAATTTGAGGAGGACATAGACAGGATTTCAATGAGTAACAGGTTAAAGGGTGACGCAGAGTGGGCAAGAAAGTGGAGTTGAGTGACAAGATGAGATCAGCCGTGGTTGGCTTGAATGGTAGAATAGGCTGGAGGGGCTGAATGGCCTAAACCTGTTCTTGGTTCTTATTTATTTTATACTCAGCGCAGGAATGGTCTGATCTGATGAAATAAAAGTGGCAACCTTCGAATCATAGTCATTTCAAACCAACGTATAATTTCAGCACAAGTAATGAGTGACTGATAGAGAGGGAAGAAACATTCACAGTGACAGCACATTGTTCATTCAACCCGGGACATTGAAGACGTGCAGTTTCTGTACAAACGGGCTGTGGTTTTGGTGACATTGACAATGGGTTGAACCTACACAGACACACGCTGTACAATGTCAGCGGCAACTTCTGAAGAAATGAGATCCATTGGCCTACAGTGTCTGTTTGTGGCTAACCCTCGATGGGTTATTGTCTCCACTGAAACACAGAGTGAAGGTGAAAACAGGAAGCAAACTGGGGACATCTGCTCTCTCTCTTTCTCAAGGCACACACTTATTTTATGAGAACATTTTTTACACCATTTATCACAAGCAACATAACTGCTCAAACTAAGCAGAAAAAGCACGGGGAACATCTCTGAAGAGCACCAGGCAACAAAATAAAGACCTCAACAAGCTGTCCTTGTTAGAGTACCGAGGGGATTGTAGAACTGGTCTCAATTATTTCCAGGGTTTTAGTCAAGTTTAAGGAGCAGCGTGTTTTGTGGTGCAGTGCCAGCGCCCCTAATGAGACCATCAGGCCATCCGAAATGGGAACTGAAGCAGGCCATTCAGCCCCTCGAGCTCGCTGCATCACTGAACAGGACCATGGATGGTCTGACAATTCTCGTGTTCACATTTCTGCTCTTTCCTTAGAAAGCTTGATCTCCCCGAAGATCATGGCTCTCCCTCAGCAGTACATACACACAAGGACTTTGTCCCCACATTGGTTCCCTGTGGCAATGGATTACAAAATCTCACAATCCTCCAAGTGAAGAAAATCCGCCTTATCTCAATCTTAAACTGATGCCCCTTTATTCTGACACTATGTCCTCTTGTCCTAGACTTTGCCATAGGGGAAGCATTCTCTCAACATCCATCCTGTCAAGCCCCTCAATCCTGCATGCTTCAGTGAGATCACTTCTGATTCTTCCCCTTTAACTGAGATATTAATGTCCTTTTATATTTCAATGTGATACCGCTTACAGTGCTGCATGTCTGGTATCTTCATTCTCAGCGAAACCTGAACTCATCCATATGCCTTGACTCCCACTTCAACAACACCTGCATTTGATAATTATGTATTCTGTGTTCCAGAAACCCTCCATCTACCTGCAAACTGTTCCATCTCGATACCAATCAGCCATTTTAGGCACCTTTGCAGTATAGGCCCAGTACACTGCAGGTAACAGAGAAACATGCACTCCCATCCTCCATTGTACAGTCATCTATATCTCAGAGTTAGTCATGAAACATCTGCAGCTCATTTAACATGAGTTTACTTTTGTGTGAAACACCTTTTTATCTGAGTAATAAGCCGAAGTTCATTGTATTTTAAACGTGTTAGCTAGTGTCATAAATGAGTGGACATTTGTCTAATGAACTTGCATTCACTTGCAGAATAAGTGCGTTGGCTTTTCTGCCATAAATATATATTCATTAATGTACTAGAGATGTATTCATTCATATTAACGAAGGGTATTGATTTGTGGAACAATCTCATGTACTTTATGAGAAATACATTCTTATTTCAGATGTTTAATATCCATAGTTCTCAGTTTTACAGAATCACACAGCATTGACCATAGCACACAAGCCATTGTGTCTGAACCCACAGCAACTCCAAGATGCAGTTCCATGGAAGGGTTGATTCTAATGAGTGCACACGCGTGTCGACAGAATTGGTAATCCTTCCTTCACTCTGTTCCAACCAAGAGATCATTTGATGCTGGAATCCAGTACAACCTTTCTGAGTACAACCTCAGAAAATTGAATGTGTGATCACCTGAAAAATGCATCCTAAAATAATTACCAATGAGGAGCAGCTTTGGAGATGGATGATGAGTCAGAAGTTTTTAAAAAAAATATGGGGTGATATGTTTCTTACTGTGCTTTAAGAAAAATAACTGTTAGCTATATCTGAGCAATAGGCATCATTGGCTAGTACAAATTACACTGAAAGTGGTGTTACATTTAGGCACTGGTGTCACATTTAGGTGTTTAGCGCACTTGCCTTCATCGGTCACAGCACTGAGCGCAGGAGTTGGTTTTAAAAACAGATTTACCAGGAGGTTGCTGAGATTGGAGGGTTTGAATTATAAGGAGAGGCTGGACAGGCTCTATGGAGAGTCAGGGGCTGAGGGCTGACCACATAGAGGTTTACAAAATCACGAGGGGCACAGATAAGGTGATCAGCCGAAATATTTTTTCCCCAAGGGAGGTGAGTCCAAAACTGGAGGGCATCGTTTTGTTTTTGGGTGGGAGGAGAAAGATTTAAAAAGGACCTGAGGGGGAAGGTTTTCACACAGAGTGTGGTGCGGTGATAGAATAAACTGCCAGAGGATGTGGGGGAGGCTGGTGTGATTGCAATACTTAAAAGATAGTTTGACAGGTGTACGGATAGGAAAGGTTTAGCGGGTTTGGGGCTAATTATAGACAAATAGGATTAGTTCAGTTTAGGATATCTGATCGGCACAGGCAAATTCGGCCGATGCATCTGCTTCCAGGCTGTGTGACCCTCTGAATCTATGTGCAAAGCTACTCCAACCTCAGCACCAATCCCCACAATCAGTCTGACAGAAGAATTACATTTCAATCAATGAGTGAAATGTACTTTGGTAAAGTCCAGGCAGCTCCTAGTTAGAATATGGAGGACAGCTCTGAGACATATGTTCACACTCAGAATAAACTACCTAGATGTGGCATGAGTTGAAGAATTGGTGGAATGGAGCTGATGCTGTTGGAGTAGATAACGTTATTGTTGACAGATTCCAGATTCTGCTTTTGTTGTTGCATTATGGTGTATGTACAGGAACGCCCCCCCCCCCCCCCCCCCCCATATTGTCAGTGAGCTTGATATTGTAATTAGTTTGTTCATTTACAGAGAGTTGAAAAATAGCAACAAAGCTGACCAATTCTACAGCTCGGTCTCCCCAAGGAGTTTTTCCTCAGCAGAAAGGTAGTGTCGCTGGGAATGCATTGGATCAGTGTGAAAGGAAGGAACATGTACCTCGCCCAGAAAAATGCTTTGGCCAATTGAACAGGTGGAGAGGGTGTCCAACACTATCCTTGCTTTTCTTGGCATCCCTGGGATGGCAAACTGACAGTTCAACTAATTTTAATCTTCCACTGATCTACTCTCTGCCTTCTCCATTTGAACAATAATTCCAGCTCACTGGCTGCTCAGTCTTATCTGGACATATCTGTTTTCATTTCTAATTTTCAGCATTAACAGGAAACAGATTATCAGAACGTGCATCAGATTTCAAACAAGGCTAGTCCATGTGTCATGACACATGCGTCTTACTCAAGTGCAGCACTCCATGGCTCTCTCAATGACAACATGTGTGTGTCAGCACTGGTCTGATATTAACACTAAAAAGTTACCCAGCTCTACAAGACAAATATCTTGATGTACAGGGATCAGGAGGGAAATCTGTCAAGATTTGTACTCCCCTGAGCAGAGAAGGTGAGCAGGAGAGCATTTCCAGAAGGGTAATCAAAATTGGGTTCATCTCCCTCAATTCTGTTTCTTAAAAAATGCAATATCTATCTCATTTTGTTGGTGGAAATTCTCAGCAGGTCTGGCAGTATCTGTGAAGATGCATCAGAGTTAATGTATCAGATCTGGTTTGGAGGAAGGGTCAATGGTCCCAAAACGTTAACGGTGAGATTTCTCTTCACAGATGTGTGCAGGCCTGCTGAACTTTTACAGCAACTCTTGATTTTGCTTTGGACGTGTTTCCTGATCCTGTTGCGGCTCTGGTTAGGATTTGGTCCAATGTTAAGAGCAGATCACTTGAAACCAGGAGAACGGGTGACTCTGGTTTATTGACAGTCCAATTGCCACTTCTCTGAGTGAGCCTGATGAAGGGCTTATGCTCGAAACGTCGAATTCTCTATTCCTGAGATGCTGCCTAACCTGCTGTGCTTTGACCAGCAACACATTTGCAGCTGTGAGCGAGTTGAGGTCAAGGTTGCTAATGGGGTTCTGCGCCCGCCAGATTTGGAGCTGGGAACTGTAGGAATCTATTACAGTCACTCAAATAGTCACCTTGCTGTCAAAGAAAATCTCACGTTTCCTGATGCTTTCCTGAGAGGGACGTGAGCTCAGTGTCTGACTAAACTCCGTAATCTCTGGAGTGATTGTCTTGGAGGACAATGTGAGGATGGTGTGGAAACATTCATTTCAACCTCACTCAAACCCAATCACTTGCAGGTACAGGGGGTGCCAGAATGTTTGGTAACTTGGTATTCTTGCTCTTTGGGTAAAAAATGAGGTCTGCAGATGCTGGAGTATCAGAGCTGAAAATGTGTTGCTGGTGAAAGCACAGCAGGTTAGGCAGCATCTCAGGAATAGGGAATTCGACGTTTCGAGCATAAGCCCTTCATCAGGAATGAGGAGAGGGTGCCAGGCAGGCTAAGATAAAAGGTAGGGAGGCGGGACTTGGGGGAGGGGTGATGGAGGTGGGATAGGTGGAAGGAGGTCAAGGTGAGGGTGATAGGCCGGAGTGGGGTGGGGCGGAGAGGTCAGGAAGAGGATTGCAGGTTAGGAGGGCGGTGCTGAGTTGAGGGAACCGACTGAGACAAGGTGGGGGGAGGGGAAATGAGGAAACTGGAGAAATCTGAATTCATACCTTGTGGTTGGAGGGTTCCCAGGCGGAAGCTGAGGCGCTCCTCCTCCAGCCGTCGTGTTGTTATGTTCTGCTGGTGGAGGAGTCCAAGGACCTGCATGTCCTCGGTGGAGTGGGAGGGAGAGTTAAAGTGTTGAGCCACTGGGTGATTGGGTTGGTTGGTCCGGGCGGCCCAGAGGTGTTCTCTGAAGCATTTTGGAACAGCCAGAGGAATAACTGGTCAGCAATTCATCAAATCTTTTCTCATTTTTCTTCCACAGTTAATTTGCTGGTGATTGTTCTCCTTTGAGAAAGTGAGGTCTGCAGATGCTGGAGATCAGAGCTGAAAATGTGTTGCTGGAAAAGCGCAGCAGGTCAGGCAGCATCCAAGGAGCAGGAGAATCGACGTGTCGGGCATGAGCCCTTCTTCAGGAGTGAGGAGAGTGTGTCCAGCAGGCTAAGGTAGAGGGGGAGGACGGACTTGGGGGAGGGGGGCGTTGGAAATGCGATAGGTGGAAGGAGGTTAAGGTGACTGAAGATGCTGAAAATGTGTTGCTGGAAAAGCGCAGCAGGTCAGTTCTACTGCCCCTTGGATGCTGCCTGACCTGCTGCGCTTTTCCAGCAACACATTTTCAGCTCTGATCTCCAGCATCTGCAGTCCTCGCTTTCCCCAGAAGATTTTAACCGACTGCGAATGCTCTTGCAAGGATGCCTTCCTTGAAGAAGCTCTCTTCCTCCCTCTACAAGGATTTCAGTGAGTCCCTCTCTCACTGCACACGCCAGGTATCACCCTCACCTTAACCTCCTTCCATCTATCGCATTTCCAATGCCCCAGGGAAGATGTTTGAACTTCAAGTACTTGCAGCATACCTGTTTCCTCATTGTGGACTCGTATCTAGGAAATTCCACATGCCACAGGCTTACATCATAACTTGACTGTCCTGTGGCTTTGCGTCATTTATTTTGTTCTTGTTTTCATGAAGAATGTCTGAGACAAAGTTATTTAGCAGTCTGTTCAAAGCCAATAGACCAGACAGTTCCTGAGGCCTTCGAGTTCTTTTTCCAAAGTTGAAACAATAGAAGCAGCCTGAATGGGTGGGGTCAAGCTTCCACAGAAACAGGAAACTTACTTTTAACATCCTGCAGTTTCTAAAAGCTGGACATAGAAGCTCATATTCCTGTTTGTGTTACAGCTGAAAGCCAAGAGTTCGTTCCCTGCTAGTGGCATTGCAAGTGACACAAGGTATTTTCCTGAAATTTGCTTTGCCAGAGATGTGACTATGGTATGCTCCCATAGTCAAACAGTTAATTATTTATAGTCAAAGCACGTACTATTTTATGAAGCATTTCAATAGCTACACTTAAGGCTATTCTTTTCTTTTGATTTTGTCTATATATTAACTGTAGTTTAAATTTAAAGCACACTGCATTTAATGTTGGACCAATCGTATTGATTAGATTACTTACAGTGTGGAAACAGGCCCTTCGGCCCAACCAGTCCACACCGACCTGCAACCCACCCATACATTTACCCCTTCACCTAACACTACGGGCAATTTAGCATGGCCAATCCACCTGACCTGCACATCTTTGGACTGTGGGAGGAAACCGGAGCACCCGGAGGAAACCCACGCAGACACGGGGAGAATGTGCAAACTCCACACAGTCAGTCGCCTGAGGCAGGAATTGAACCCGGGTCTCTGGTGCTATGAGGCAACAATGTTAATCACTGTGACACCGTGCCACCCCTGTGAGGCAGCAGTGCTAACCACTGTGCCACTGTGCCACCCAGTATACATCTGGAATGTAAAACTTACATTTAATTTTAAAATAAGAACATTTTAAGGACGATGCTATCTGATTATATTTAAAGAGGTTTGGTCTGGACTATGAAAATACATTTACATTAATATCGTATATTATTCCTGAGCACACTAAGTAGAATTTCGAGACTGAAGACAGGCGATAATTACTATGACATGTAATAACATCTCTGTTCTCCCCCTCTATATCCAATTAAGAAGCAGTTTCCCAGTATTGATAAAGCGAATTGATTTTAAAAGAAAATACTTTATGGGATGAAGGTGCCTCAAGCTTAACCAGCATTTATTGCCCGTTCCTAATTGCACAGAAAGGAATTGAGAAACAATCACACCCATCAGTGCCTGGCGTTGCATGTAGGCCAGACCAGGGACTGATGGACATTAACTTCCCTGAAGGACATCAGTGAACCAGAGTCGTTATTATGACAATCGGGTGGTAGTCATCATTCAGCTCTTAATTTTCAGTTGACTTTTCAGATGGATTTATGTTGATTTCAACTTCCACCTTTGGCCATGGGGGGATTTCAAACGATAACCACAAAATATTACCTGGTTAATACTCCATAAGAGGCAAAATTCTCAACTCTGTAATTGTGCGATATTTGCCAGTGATGAGCACTCTATGGTTATAAACCTCGTCTGCTCATTGAATCCACGTTTACATCAGTCAACGGGACAGAACAGGGTTATGTACCAATCTCTGATTTACAATAGATGTGCTCACACCCCCCCACGAGACTGTGTGAGGTTGAACAAAACCGGAATACAACCTGACCCAGAGTAGTACTTCAGTGATCTGCTCCCTCAGGTGACATTTTACAATACAGTTGAAATTTTCATCTTGAGGACAACAGGACAATTTCCACCAGGGGTCGGAGTGAATATTGATCAGTGTGAGATGCGTTCTGCAGAAAGGTCGCTGGTCTCAAAAATATTAACACAGCTTCTTTCTCCACAGATGCTGCTAGACCTCCTGAATTTTATCAACGCTTTCTGTTTTTGCTTGTTTCAGATCTCCAGTAATATCTGTTCTTTATCTATTTCGGATTTCCAGCTGCATTGTGCTTTTATTTGTTTTAGATCTCCAGCAACGTCTGCTTTTATTTGTTTCCGATTTCTGTTTTTGCTTGTTTCAGATCACCAGAAATTCCTGCCTTTTTTGCAGAGATTCAGCGATTTTTACTTTTGTTTGCTTCAGAGATCCTGCAACGGCTGTGTTGTTACAGATTCCCCGTATCCACAGGACTTTGCTTTATTACATCCTGCAGTTTCAGCTCTCCTGGAATTTCTGCTGGTTTCAGACAGCCAGCAGCACAGTGCTTTGCTTTATTTGATTCATTCTCGTTCCCGTCCGTTATGTTAAGGTATTTCTGTGCTGTCCCATCCGTGCAGGAACTACAGGTTGTGGTTGACCCCTCCAGCACGAGATAAACAAGATGCACTTTAAAATAAAATAATTAGACTCACAACATTGACTTTGTTTCTCTCTCCACGCTGTTGCCCGCCCTGCTGAGTTTCCCCAGTAATTCTATTTTTGTTACTTATTGAATGCCTGGTCACTGGTTCGCAAAAGTTCTTTCGTCTGCAATGTGCTATCTGTACGTTTTGTTAACTGAAGCCACGAATGACAGGTATGCCTGAATGAGCTATTTTATTTTGAATTTTATCCCCCTGTATGCATTTTGATTTCCAAATCTGCAATTTCTGTTGTTTGTTTCCTTAGCCACATAGACCTGCATTGTTGCCTTCATTGGAAGGGGTATCGAGGAGAGGTATCGATATGTTCTGCTGTGACTTCATGGGACTTTAATTTGACTCCACTTAGAATATTGCAGACAGTTCTGATGGCAACACTGCCAGAGGGAAAGGGATGCTTTGTAGAGGGTACAGAAACGTTTACTGGAATGTTGCCTGGTGTGGGGGATTTTAACGGTGAGGAAAGACTGGGTTTGTTTTCACTGGAATGCAGGAGGTTGAGGGATAGATGGTTAGAAGATTGTTAACAGAGTGGGAAGTATGAGGCTTTTGCCCAGGGAGGAGGAGTTGAGTTTTAGTATCAAAGGGCAAAATGTTTCAGAACAGACTTGGAGGGCCGAAGGGCCTGTTCCTGCGCTGTATTGTTCTTTGGTCATCACTTATTTTTGGGATTTTTGTTTTGAACATGCTCCGTATCTGCACTGCAAGGAGGGCTAGACCCAGTCAGTTTTGTTTTAGTTTAACGTTTAAGTATTGACCTTGCAGTAAATATGATGTTGAGTAAAAGCGATAGAATAGTTGGAATGTGTTCAACGATCTAATCGGTCATTTTCACGCTGAAATAAAACAAATAAATTCGATGCTGAAGATCTGTTAAAAAAAAAATTGAGAATTGCAGAAACCCAGCAGGTCTGGCAGCCTCTGTGGAGAGAGAAAAACAGATCTAACTTTCCAATGACCCTTCTTCGGTTCTGCTGTCTTTCCAGAGATGTTGGGTTTGCCCAGCAGTTTCCGTCTTTGTTTCTGCATCAAAACAATGAGAAATGTGTTAGTACAAAGGACTCAGGAGAGTCGAAATAATTAAAAGACTCTTAAATATTGCCCCAGTACGATTAGCATTGCGCATTCGTTATTTAGGAAAACACACTAAGTCCCGCTGTCTGAAATGGGTTGGCAAAATATCGGGGAGTTGTATAATTGCAACTAAAAATTAATATGTTAGGATGCAAGCTTGCAATTTTCCGAAAATTGTCCGACAGTTAAAAAAAATACACATTTGGAAATAGGTGTAATCGATTAGTCTCAAATCCAGTCAGCCAACTGCAGAATAGTTTTCAAAAAATGTAATCTCTGATGTTTTAGTGAATTGAAATATCAAAATCAACAATATCATTTTGTGATAATTAGGAATAACGGAATTATGACGCACAGGATGTTAAATAAAATGTTACATTAAGAGCTCTCGACTTAATTCACACCCAAAACACTTCAGAGTCCACTGAAAAATACTTGTAATTTCACGAAGGTGGTTAGCAGTCCGGCACATTACACTCTGTATTGCTTAACCGCACAGAATTTATTGTAGAAAATGCCTTCTAAAATCAATGGAACTCTTTTTTTTTCTTGACTAAAGGTGAATTTACCAGCGAATATTCGAAACATTGTCAATCTGCGGAACACAGAAGCCAGACTTGTCATAAGCCAACAGTGCAACAAAGTGGAAGGCACTCTGAGATTGACTGGAAGAGTTGTTCCATCATCAATTGGAAGATACACGATGGGGAAATTGAAAACGCTGGGTGTAAGATTGAATCATTTCTGTTATTAATTTAATCCGACTTAGATAGATGACTGAGAGAATCGGCAGCCATCCCCAGTGCGATCATTATGATCAAACATTTTCTAGCTGCAATGTAGCTTATTAAAACCTCATTAAAATAGTATTTGAAAACTTGTTCCATTCATTATCTATACAAATCCAACAGGTATAATTTCAATATTGCCAACATATATATGAACCAATATATTTTGTTCATTTCTCAGGCAGTACTGGGGGGTGGGCATCTTTGATGAGTTGAAATGTTCATTCCCAATGGCCCCTATGAGAATATCGAGATGGGCTTTCATCATGGACTTGTACAAATCCAGTGTGAGTGATCCCACCAGAATGTTACAGTTTCACCTGGTGGTCTTCATCCAGTGGAGATGGAAGAGGAATAACAAGCCTCAAGGGTTGGCACTGTGGTTCAGTGGTTAGCACTGCTGCCTCCCAGCATCAGGGTCTCAGGTTCGATTCCAACCTTGGGTGACTGTCTGAGTGGAGTTTGCATGCTCTCCCGTGTCTGCGTGGGTATGCTCCGGCTTCCTCCCATTGTCCAAAGATGTGCAGGCCAGGTGAATTGGTCATTCTCAATTGCCCATAGTCTGAGGGAAATGTGTCTGGGTGGGTTACACTTCGGAGGGTCAGCCTGGACTGGTTGGGCCGAAGGGCCTGTAGGGAATCTAATCTAATCAAGGATCCTTCGACAGGATCGATGAGACACGGGATCACCAGCACTTCCAAGTTCTGCTCTGAGTCTCGCACACCATCTCTACTTGGATGGGCATCACCAGTTTGTACTTTAAGTGTAACTATCTCGAGATGATGGGAACCCCTTAACAGCCGCACTGCGTGTGTGTCCCGACTGCCTGGAACCGCAGCAGTTTTACAAAGGTGTTCACCGTCACCATTTGAAACATCTAGGATTCTTCAGGGTAAATACTGAGCGGGTGTTTCCCCTCATGGGCGAGCCGAGTACCAGGGGGCATAACCTGAGAATAAAGGGACACCAATTTCACACTGAGATAAAGAGGAATGTCTTCTCTCTGATACCGATAAGTCTTCCCAACTCCTTACCACAGAGAGCTGTGGGGACAAAGTCCATCCATGTCCAAGATAGAGTGCGGTAAACAGGGGAATCGAAGCTTATGGTGAAAGGGTGGATGTTGGGAATTTCCGATCAGCCAAGGCGGAATGGTGGCGCAGGCTGGAATCATCTTGTCCTGTTCCTGTTTCTATCAACGCTTCACTGCGAGAAAACAAATCAATGTGTATTAATGTGGTGTTCCCGGTAAACCGAGAGGCAGGTCGCTCCTTGGATTGATCTGCTCCTCTCTCCTTCGCGGTTTCCTGACTCTTTTTCCGTAAAATGAGCTTTGGAATTTTCTGATGGAAAACCAGCTGCTTTTCACACGACAAACATTTAGTGCTGTCTGACACTTCCTGCTGCGGCTGGGGCTTTTTCTCTCAAAAGCTCAGCACGTATTGCACTTCTGCTCACTGTCCACAGCGTTCTGCCTTCCTCCATTCCGTCTTTAATTCAGTGACAATGGCCAATAGGTGCAGGAGTTGGCCATTCAGCCCTTCCAGCCTGCACCGCCATTCAATATGATCATGGCTGATCATCCTTAATCAGTATCCTGTTCCTGCCTTATCTCCATAACCCTTGATCCCACTCTCCTTGAGAGCTCTATCCAACTCTTTCTTAAATGAATCCAGAGACTGGGCCCCCATTGCCCTCTGGGGCAGAGCATTACACACAGCCACCACTCTCTGGGTGAAGAAGTTTCTCCTCAACTCTGTCCTAAATGGTCTACCCCGTATTTTTAAGCTGTGTCCTCTGGTTCGGCACTCACCCATCAGCGGGAACATGTTTCCTGCCTCCAGAGTGTCCAATCCTTTCATAATCTTATATGTCTCAATCAGATCCCCTCTCAGTCTTCTAAACTCAAGGGTGTACGATGTTTGAGCTCCCACTGCAATGCGGGAAAAATTGTCTTTGAGCAGAGATGTCCATACCCATCAAATAATCAGAGATGGAGCAAAATCAGGGCATCTTGCAAATGCTCCCCAGTTGTGTCCCTGTGTATCAGTGGTGAAGGTAGTGGAATTTGACTGTTCGGATGACCAATCAAGCGGGCTTAATTATTAGTGTTTGTGGTAAACACAATGACTGCAGATGCTGGGGGCCAGATTCTGGATGAGTGGTGCTGGAAGAGCACAGCAGTTCAGGCAGCATCCGATGAAGGGCTTTTGCCCGACACGTCGATTTCGCTGCTCCCTGGATGCTGCCTGAACTGCTGTGCTCTTCCAGCACCACTCATCCAGTCTCTGTGTATGTGCCGATTGTCTCGCGTGTTGTTGGAACTGCGTTCGTCCAAGAAATTCGAGACACGTCCACGACACTCCTGAGCTGACCTTGTAGATGGTTGGACAGGGATTACAGAGAGAGAGGGCATGAGCGATTCTCAGCCGCTCTCACCTGCTCTGCCAGGCGTGGTATTAATGGTGAATGGTTCAGTCCACTTGCTTCATAATGATATTCTCAGGGTGTGAAGACTGGTAGGCTGGAGGATGGAAATGCTGGGCTGATGAGTGAATTTTTGTTGTTGTTGTTGTTGGAGATGGTCATCTCCTGAGGATTGTGTAATGCGAATTATTGCCTCTTACATGTGACAATTAGTTGGAGGCAATGACTATTTGGCCAACTCTAGCCGGGTCAATAATCTGATCGAATTCAGGGAGTTGTATTTGACTCATTCTCTGTCCAGGGGGCTCTTCGACTCGCCTCATCCTCACAAGCAGTTAACCCCTTCTTTGACTGTACTTACTTTCCTCAACCTTACTTTTGTGTCCTTCAGCTGATGCAGATTGGGTTGGGAGTACTGGTAGTACTCTATTGGTACATAGTGAATTGGATGCCAGCATTTCAGAACACGGTACCCAGAGCAAGGATATTTGGGACACATTGGTGGAGCAGTTTTTCGGTAAGTTTATTCATAATTTGAAGCAACAAAAAAAATGTTGGAAGGAATGGGAAGATTGGAACCGAATAGATGACATGTTTAATGTTATCATGATATTCAGTTTTGCTCTTCCAGGAAATAACTCCAATATTTTAAGCGCTTTAATGTTTGTTCACAACAAACTCCGTGTAGGTTACTCATGGCACCGATCACCATGGCATAAACTGTCCCAAATCTTATTGAAATTCAATTCAAAGTTGAATCTTCAAATTTGTCAAAGTCTTAGTTTCGGGTCCGGTGACTGTGCTTTGTTTCCACCGATGCCGCCAGACCTGCCGAGTTTCTCCAGCTACCTCTGATCTTGTTTGAGAACCCACAGTTCCTCACCGATTATTGTGATATTCTGACTCAGTTATCTCCGAGAAAAAAAAATGTGAGGACTGCAGATGTTGGAGATTAGAGCTGAAAAATGTGTTGCTGGAAAAGCTCAGCAGGTCAGGCGGCATCCAAAGAGTAGAAGGGCGCCTGGAAAAGGCGAATCGTCGATTCTCCTGCTCCTTGGATGCTGCCTGACCTGCTGAGCTTTTCCAGCAACACATTTTTCAGCTCAGTTATCTTCAAGGTCAATCATATCTTCCAATTGGCAGGACTTCACGCGTTTCGATATTTTATTTGAAAACTCAAACCAAGTTGTTTATATCATACTCACAGTGAACTGAGAAGCGGCTCATTTCCTTACTTAGACCCAACATGGTCCTGCTTTCGTGAAGACATTCAGATTGTGCTGGGATATTCTCTGTCAAAGTTTCAGCACTTCACTCAAATTGTCTGCAGTGTTGTGCTTTCACTCAGTTACTTACCACCTGCCCCTTTATTTCTTCATCTATTTGTGGACAGACAGAGAAAATAACATCTTGCTTCAAGACATTTCGTTGGGAGACCGGGAGAAAAATAAAACAAAGAATTGCGGATGCTGAAGAGCTAATCTGAACAAAACCAGACATTTCTGCAGTTCTGAAACTACAAAATGTAGCAACTGCTTCAATTACAAAAGAAGGAATAAAAATAGAAATCGCTGAAGATCTGATCCATCTAAAAACAAAATGTGTTGGTTATTGTTGGAGAAATTTTCCCAATAGGTTAGAGATCACAAAACACAGCTCGAAGTGAAATTGACAAACACTTTGTTGCAAGTGAAATCCCAGGAAGAGAAATTGACCGGGCTGATACTGAACAGGACAGGTAGATCGGATTTTTCCTCCCAGAGCTGAGGATGAGCCCAACTTTATCGCATTGCTGCACAATGACACTGATTAAGGACATGGGAAACTGTAATGCTGCAGGAAATGGAGTAATTTCGTTACAAGGGTGCTAACTGGAAAGCAGTTTAACCGGATGAATGTCCTGTCCCTTCACACAATCCAAATAGAACCAAAAATAACTGGAAATATGGAAAAAAAAATTGAAATTGCTGCAGATCTGAAAGAAACACAACCAGAAATTGCTGGCAAGCTGAAACAAAGAGAAAGCAGAAAAAGACACAAACAAAAAAACAGGCATTCCCGCAGATCTGAATCGAAACCAGAGTGCTGAAGGCAGTCAGCTGTTACCAGACTTGCTGAGTTTCTCCAGAAATTTCCGATTCTTGTTTGTGCATGTGGCTTGCAACATAGTCAAAGTTAGGAAATAAATTGGAAAGGATAGCCCGTAGTTTTAGATACTTGCAATGATTGTGAACGCGTCGGGTGAAGTAATGTTGACCTGCTGGCTTTCCATTGCAGGTTATGTTCTGCGGGTGTTTTTCATATACTCTGGGAACAGTATCAAGCGCATGGCTTGTAAGTATACCTCTCCTCAAGCTCTGGTATACCTCAACGTTTTCAAAGTAACCATTACTGCGCTCATCTTCAAGTGTTTGTATTTAAAGTGAGGTGATATATTGGAATGAGCAGACAACCTCCAGACTGAGCTGTTCAGTCACACTGAGGAAAGGCTGAGGCACATGGGGCTGTTCTCATTGGAGAAAAGAAGGTTTAGGGGTGACTTGATAGAGGTGTACAAGATGATTAGGGGTTTAGATAGGGTTGACCATGAGAACCTTTCTCCACGTATGGAGTCAGCTATTACGAGGGGGCACAGCTTTAAATTAAGGGGTGGTAGGTATAGGACTGATGTTAGGGGTAGATTCTTTACTCAGCGAGTCGTGAGTTCATGGAATGCCCTGCCAGTAACAGTGGTGGACTCTCCCTCTTTATGGGCATTTAAACGGGCATTGGATAGGCACATGGAGGATAATGGGCTAGTGTAGGTTAGGTGGGCTTGGATCGGCGCAACATCGAGGGCCGAAGGGCCTGTACTGCGCTGTATTTTTCCATGTTCTATGTTCAAAAGTAAAACAGCAGATGACATGATAAAACCAGCAAAGGGTTGGGTCCTGAACTGCCTGCAGTTCCCCCCTCTGCATTTTGTGTCAAATCAAGGGCAGAATGGCCAATGAGGCCGCTGGTGGCTTGAATTAATGTGGATTCTTACATTTGTTGTCACGGATATACTAATAGATTTTTGCTTACTTTCTAAGGTGGTGGTGAACATGATCAGTGTCGTCATGGTGATGGTGGATACATGTATTATTAATATGGAGTTCATGTCGTGGGATCAAAGCATTGACTCTGACTCTGCAATTACCAAATTTCCTTGTACAGTTAAAGTAAGTACAGAAAAGTATTATGCTAAAACACGCACACTCACACACACACACACACACTCACACTCACACACACTCACAAACACACACACACTCACACACACACACTCACACTCACACACACACTCAGACACACACACATATACACACACACATGCACACACACCCACACACACACTCACACATACACACACAAACACACATTCATTCACACACATGCACACACACACACACATTCATTCACACACACACTCACACACACACTCACACAAACACACACACACAAACACACACACTCTCACTCACACACACACTCACTCACACACACACGCACTCACACACACACTCACACACACTAACACACACACACACACTCAGACACACACATACACACCCACTCACACATTCATTCGCACACACTCACACACACACTCACACTCACACACACAATCACACACACACATTTACACACACACACACTCTCACACACACACACACTCACACACACACACACAGACACGCACACTCTCACACACACGCACACACAAAAACCTACTTTCATTGGCTTTATTTTGCATGAACCGCCGAAGAATGCATGTAACAGAAGCCATTCCCTCCAATGTCTCTAACCTGCATGGACTTTATTCGACTTAACCATCTTGGCCGGCCTGATTGGCACTGCATCTGTGACGTTTCAGAGCTCCCTCCCTTCACTATTCATGCACAGGGGCAGCACTGTCTCACAGCGAGAAGATGCAGGGAAGCAACTCACCAACTCTCCAAGGGGCACACATTCCAACCGCACACATTCATAGAACCTTGAAGAGTAAAGGCAGTAGATTCATGATCACCAGCGCTCACACACTCCGCACCAGGATATTCACACTTGGAGAAAGAATGGGTGGCCTTCTTCCATGCTTAGTTACAGTGCAGGAGTATCATATATCCTAAAAGAGGTATATCTTTATTTAAAATGTGTTCAGGGGGACATGAAAATAGATGCAAATTTGAAGATTATTTTCATTTGCAGTGTCGTGCTTCAACTTCATGGGGTTCTGTTAAGTGCAATATCCTCTCCCATGGGGCAGCTGTTTCTAACTCCCTTAACTAAGCATCTCATGATTTTATAGACCTCCCTAAGCTCTTCCCCAATCCCGAGTCTCCCACGCTCCAGAGAGCAAAGTCCCAACCTATCAAACTGCTCCTTCAAACACATTTCCACGACAGATAACAGCCCAGTAAAACTTTTCAGATTTTTGTATTTTATTATGTTCTTTCTATATTAGAGTGAAGAGAACTGCACTCAGCACTCCACATGTGGCCTTACCACTGGGAAGTTGAAAACTCGAGGGCATAGGTTTAAGATGAGAGTGTAGAGACATGAAAGTGTCCAGAGGGGCAATTTATTCATCACCCAGAAGGGGGTGATTGTTTGGAATGGGATGACACTGGTAATGATGGAGGCAAAAACAATTTTCTCATTTAAGCAACGTTTGAACAGATACATGGAAGCAATAAGTATCGGGAGCTAGGGGAAAATGCAAATAAATGGGACTCGATTCATTGTGAAACTGAGCGACTTTCACAAGTTGGGGCCGAAGACCCTGTTTCAATGCTGTAAACCTCCATAACTCTGTCATGCACTTCCACTGCCTATCCCCATTCCCTCGCTGTCAAGGGATCACATTCCTGTAACTCTCTCTTAACTGTTGTATCTTGATACAGTTCAGAAAAATGTCCAGAAACAGTTCACAAAAATAATGAGGGATGGGCAATATAAATCTGACCCGGTCAGTGGCGCTGGTATCACCAGATGTAACTTACATTTGACTCCTTATGAAGTTTCAGAATGATTTTGGGTTCTTCTTCTGTAAGTAAACCAGCTAACGTGTTTTACAGTGAGATTCTACGCAGAGATGGTTAAAAGAGACAAGAATGCAGTTGCTGTGGGGGTTAGTCAGAGTGCTTCAACACCATTAGAAAATAGACACCAATTCAATGGGTGCAATCTCCTACACAAGTACTGTCCATTTTCCTTCTTTCCCTTTACTATTCATTCTGAATTCGAAATTTGAAAGCCCAGTCATTCGGCAAAAATGATGTAATTGAGGTTAGGGAAGCAGAAATTAATGGGGGAACACAAATGATGAAAATCAGAATTGTGCTCAGTCATCTTCATTTTACAGATTAGACTATAGGCTCTGATACTCGCGTTGGCTTCATTTTCCTCTTCCATTTTGCTGAAAGATTGGGTGTTGCAATGCATATTTCTCAGAAAGCTCAGACTGCTCTAACAATGTTCTTACCCACTGATGTCCAGGTACCGTCTTGGGTGATCTTCTTCATGCCATGGGTACTCGCCATATTGGAAGTATCAACATCGATTGCTGTTTCGTTTCTGGGATGTAAGGAACGGTGCATCAATTCTGTGACCCGAGACAACAAGGTTAGTCATCAAATGGATACTATTGATAGCAACAATTGGTTGCTCAGTTGGCGATATAGCAAAATGCGAACAATATGAGTTGAATTCCTGCATCAGCTAAGTTACACATCAAGGACCCTATTTCTCAGCTGGCCTGATGCTACGTGACCACTAGATAATCTTCTCCCAGTCTCCTCTCATAAGACAGTAGCCCTAAGGCCTGGCAGCAACATAGTGGCTTTATGGTTGAATCAAAGAGAATTAAAGTATTTGGATTGTATAGTGTGTAAATAACGATTCAAAAAACTTGCAGAAGGAATAAGTCAGCGTCCTCATTAGGGTTTATTCGAAATTAGATTACATTCAATGTATATTGTTTGAAGGGATAGCTACTGTTGCTGTGAATTCGGTTGGAAATGCAACAGTGGATTCCTTGAGACCAGGCAGAGGTGGTTACTGCAGATGCTGGGGGTTAGAGTCAAGATTAGAATAGTGCTGGGGAGGTAGAGCAAGTCAGACAGCATCCGAGGTTCAGGAGAATCGACGTTTCGGGCAAAATCCCTCCATCAGGAATGAGGCTGTGACCTTCAGGTGTAGAATGATAAATGCGAGGGAGAGGCGCTGGGGAGAAGGTAGCTGAGAGTGCAATAGGTGAATGGAGGTGGTGGTGAAGGTGATTGGATGGAGAGGAGGCTGGGGTGGACAGATGGGAAAGAAGATTAAGCTCATGAGGACGGTGCTGAGCTGGAAGATTGGAAATGGGGTAAGTTGAGGGACAGGGAATTAGGAAACTGTTGAAGTCCACAATGATACCATGGCACCAACCCATGGGCTTCAACGCCATAACAGCAATATGGACTTCACCAGTTTCCTCATTTCACCTCCCCCCACCCTACCCCCGTTCCAACCTTCCAGCTCGGCACCATCCAATTCCCGGTCCCACCTGTCAATCCTCTTTCTCACCTATCCACTCCACCCTCCTCAATGACCTATCACCTTCACCCCCACCTCCATCCAACTATTGAACCCTCAACGACCTTCTCCCCAGCTCCACCCTCTCCCATTTATCTCACCAACCCTGACGCTGCAGCCTCAGTCCTGATGAAGGGCTTTTGCACGATACATCGATTTTCCTGTTCCTCGGATGCTGCCTGACCTGCTGTGCTTTTCCAGCACCACTCTAATCTTGAATCCTTGTGACCAGCTGAGTTTTTTTTCATTTAATGTCCTTAGATTGAGCGCAAATAGTTTGGCTTAAATTCGAGCAGAGAACTAATGGAGTGTGAAATTGAGATCTGATCAGCTCATGATCTGGCCAGACAGGATACATGACAACGTACTATTGACATATTAATAGCCTCTGATGTTCCTTTTAACAATATGAATGCTCAGTTAAATTGAACACCAATTTTAATATTTCCAAATATTTTGGAGCCACACCTTCCGCAGTCCGGATTTTGTAGCACGTGCAAATTTTGTGAGTGACTTTCTTTATTTTTTCACAAAAGCAGTGAGTTCACTCACTGATATTCAAATAGGGGCAGATCTGATTGTCCATTCCCCTGAATGACTGGAATGCAAAATGTCGAAGTGCCCTTCAGATTCTTTGTCACTCAGAACTTCATTCATTGCAAAACAAGTTGACTGTTCCTGTTTCAGACAATTTCCTGATTATCAGATACAAACAGAGTAAATAGGAGCAGCAGGAAGCTATTCGGAACTTTGAGCTTACTCAGCCATTCAATATGAGCATGCCTGATCATCCAACTCAATAAAGTGTGTTCGCCCATCCCACTTCCATCACTACAGCTGGCAGATGCTCTGTATGTGACGAGTGCAGATACTGCTTATAACATGAGTTCTATTTCCCTTCACAGGTCAATGCTCACCCCGATGGGTCTGTTACACAGGATGGTATATCCCCAATATCAGACCTGGGAACAATGTGATGCTTTCGAAATATAAAGGATTTTATCAACACAAAAGGTCCTCAGTTAAAACAGGAAATTTGTTCCCCTCGTGACATAGACAAGCGACTTCGTTTGTTGTATCAAAGAATGCACATTCCAAGCTGCAATAAAAGATAAATGAGAGGTGCTGCATTTTGGGAAAGCAAATCTTAGCGGGACTTATACACTTAATGGTAAGGTCCTCAGGAGTGTTGCTGAACAGAGAGACCTTGGAGTGCAGGTTCATAGCTCCTTGAAAGTGGAGTTGAAGGGAGATAGGATAGTGAAGGCAGCATTTGGTATGCTTTCCTTTATTGGTCAGAGTATTGAGTACAGGAGTTGGGAGGTCATGTTGCGGCTGTACAGGACATTGGTTAGGCCAGTGTTGGAATATTGCTTGTCATTCTGGTCTCCTTCCTATCGGAAAGATGTTGTGAAACTTGAAAGGGTTCAGAAAAGATTTACAAGGATGTTGCCAGGGTTGGAGGATCTGAGCTACAGGGAGAGGCTGAACAGGCTGGGGCTGTTTTCCCTGGAGCGTCGGAGGCTGAGGGGTGACCTTATAGAGGTTTACAAAATTATGAGGGGCATGGATAGGATAAATAGACAAAGTCTTTTCCCTGGGGTGGGGGAGTCCAGAACTAGAAGGTGTAGGTTTAGGGTGAGAGGGGAAAGATATAAAAGAGACCTAAGGGGCAATTTTTTCACACAGAGGGTGGTACATGCATGGAATGAGCTGCCAGAGGATGTAGTGGAGGCTGGTACAATTGCAACACTTAAGAGGCATTTGGATGGTCGTATGAATTGTCCATGCCAACCAGATATCCCATCCCAGATAGTGCCACCTGCCAGCACCCAGCCCATTTCCCTCCAAACCCTTCCTATTCATTTATCCATCCAAGCGCCTCTTAATTTTTTCTTATGATTGCTTCTGTAATCATCCCAACATCCACAAATGAAGCTGCATCAGAATATTATAACACTGAGCCACCACACACTGCAGCACAGAGGAACTACGCAGAGCAGAGGAAAATCACTTATACCGTGTATTGAAAAAGAACAGGTACCCAATGAACATGGTCCACCGATTTCTCAGCAAAAAACCCAAACAAGCAGACAAAACACACCCAGAAACCCTAGCCACTCTCTCCTACATCAAAGACATCTCAACTGACTGCCAGACTACTCAGACACCTTGGCATCATGATAGCCCACAAACCCACCAACACACTCAAACAGCAGTTAATGAATTTGAAAGACCCTATACAGACAACAAGCAAAATTAATGTCATTTACAAAATATCTTTCAAGAACTGTAACAAACACTACACTGGATATGCAGGCATAAAACTAACCACCAGGATACATGAACACCAACTAGCCACAAAACGACATGACCCTCTCTCACTAGTATCTTTACAAACAGATAAAGAAGGACACCACTTCGACTGGGACCACACATCCATCTTAGGACAAACCAAACAGAGACATGCATGAGATTTCATTGAAGCATGGCATTCCAATCAGAACTCTATCAACAAACACATCGAGTTAGACCCCATCTACCACTCCCTGAGAAAAAGCACAGGAAATGTCATCACCACAGGAAATGACATCACTCACCCAAAGAACCCCAAACATGTAAATAGAAAGCAGGAGTCATGTACAGGACTTTGCCTCGAGGCCCACTGAAGATGTTACCTAGTAGGGTGACGAAACGTCTGGAAATGAACCTTCCAGCTCAGCGAGCAAACCTACATCCACTTCAGATGATCATGGCTGATCATTCAACTCAACAAAGTTTTCCTACTTTTCCCCTTTCACTTTGATCAGTTAGACTGAGGCGCTGCATCTAAAATTGGCCGGGCATATCGCTTACTCCGCTATTGCCACCAAGGTAGGGAATGAACCCTGGTGCAACGCAGAGTGCAGGAGTGCATGCCAGGAGCAGCACCAGGCATGCGCAAAGATGATGGGCCCGCCTGGTGAAGCTACCAGACAAGATCATTAGTACATCAAACAGCATAAGCTGCAATAGTCAACCACATTGAGAGATAAGGCAGCCAAAAGGTCAGTTCTAATGTGCCCAATCTGCCCCAAACAGTCAGGAGTGATGATGGGCAAGTGATCAATTACCTGAAAGAGGATGCCCCACGAATATTCTGATCCTCAATGATGGGGGAGCCAAGACACCGGTGGGAAAGTCTGATGTGGTGAGTGTATGTGTGTGTGAGCTAGTTTGTGTCAATATATTTGAGTGAAGATACACATTCCTCCAATTATGTTCAGTTCCTCTCACAATATAGGTACATTTACATTCTTCTTCATTGATTCAAAACCTACAACATATTTATTTTTGATGCATTCACTCGCACAGTGCTCTAATCAGGGCTGTGCCTCCAGGTTCACTGACAATACCACATTGTGTGGAGAGAACCAAAGGCTAAATGAACAGGTATGGACAGGTCCAATCAATGGGTAAGCAAGTGGTAGATGGACTGTTTGAATATAAAGACAGAGTTTAGCTGTTCTAAATATTGATGTCACGAATTTTTCCAACATGAGATTGCAAAAAAATAACAACTATCCGAGGCGAATTTCTCTTTGGGAAAGAGGTTTGCAAATTAATTTATTGACATTTAAACTAACTGTAAGTTGGCAGTTCCAGAGGGCGGAGACATTGCTTCCTTCTGTGAGGGCAGTTTGCTGACTGGACATTCTCACACTGAAACCGGCTGTAACAGAGCTTCCTGTATTCCACCATAACATACGCTTCGCTTTGTTAAAGACAGTAAGTACCAAAATCTTTCAATTAAAGACAGTAGCACCAAAAGCTTTCGTGTACTTACCCCCACACTCTGGGTTCCTCAACTGTTTCAGAATCTTCCATTGGCCTCCAAAAAATACAAGGACTTCGCTTTCATAGCCTGTATATTTTATTTCTAATGTTGTCGCATGGAATATAATGTGGTGAACTGTGATTCACCTTTGTGGGAAGAATAGGAAAAAAAAACAGAAGGGTGCTGCATAAAATACTGATAAATTATTAGATACTATTGTAATTCAGGGGATTGTGACATTCTTGTATTCAAGTATCAGACCGTTAACCTGATGGTACAGCCAACAATGAGGAGGATAAATATTGTACCAATTAATGCCAGGAGATTGTATTAGAATGTGAGGATGTGACGCCAGGTTTTTTTTCATTCACGTTCACACCCACTCACACTGTCATCCATAAACAGAGACATACTGACTCAGGGTTACACCTGAACCGACGACTGCAACACCTCCTGATGCTGCCTGGCTTGCTATAGGGTTTTTCCCCAGCCACCTGCCTGTCTAATTTGGATTCCAGCATCTGCAGGTTCTTTCTGTTTCCCACTTTCGAATTTTAAAGACACGCCCTAACCTTTAGAAATCCATGCTGAATATCGCGTTTCAATTTAATTTTTCTATCTAAGTCAGTGTGCTTCCCTTATCCAATACCATGTCTGCCTCCTGATGCCCACGACTTATACCAAGCTGACAGGTCTGTCGTTTCCTGGGTTTCTGTTCACCTTTTCTCTTGAACAACAGTGTCATGTGTGTGATCCTCCAGCCCCCTGGAAATCATCCTGTGTTCTTATAGGCCTGAAAGTTGTCTCTCAACGATTCTGTCAGTAATCTAGGATGCGCCCATACTCGGTCTGGTGGTTCCTTTTACTACCTAGAGTGCTACCCACTTTATTTTAGCACCCCTTCCTTATCTCTCACTACACTGTTCAGTTGCTCAACTCCCACATTTTCAACTATGGCCTTGTCACCATTTCTAATTAGGTAAACAGGGAAGCAAAGTAGTCATTTAGTCCCCTTGCCATACCATGTACTTCAGTGAGTGGGTTACTCTGCCTTTCCTTATGGGAGAAAGTGAGGACTGCAGATGCTGGAGATCAGAGCTGAAAAATGTGTTGCTGGAAAAGCGCAGCAGGTCAGGCAGCATCCAAGGAGCAGGAGAGTCGACGTGTCGGGCATGAGCCCTTCTTCAGGAAGACCCTTTCCTCATGGGCCCCAGGCTATCCTTTCCTCATCCTTCACTTGGCGGTCATCACTCAGAGGAGAAAGCGAGGAGTGCAGATGCTGAAGAATCCGGGTCAGGAAGTGTGGCGCTGGGAAATGATGATGAAAGGCTGATGCCCGAATCAATGACTCTCCTGCCCCTTGGATGCTGCCCGACCTACTGTGCATTTCCCAAGGCCACACTTTTCGATGACCAGCAGTTCTGGCGAAAGGTCAGTCGACATGAAGCAGTATCTCTGATTTCTCTGCACAGAATGTGCTGAGATTTTGCAGCAGTTTCTAGTTTTCACTGTGCACGTGTTTGAATAACGTTTTACTATTTGTTATAGTGCAGCTAGCAGATCGTTCCTCACAAATCCCATTTGCGTCCCTTTTTCCCAGCTTTAGCAACTCTCCTACATTCCAGGTACTCCTCCCAGTTCCTACTGTCATTATTTTTCTCGCACACACCACGTAATTTCTTTTCTTCATCATTTCCTCAGTCATCCACTACAGTGTAAATTTGGATGCCTTGTCGTTATTTCTGAATGCTGTGTACCTAGCTTCCACTCTACACATGTCTCTCTATTGAATGCCTCCCAATTATCAATCACTTTATTTATTGCCTAAAGATGCAATTCTAATCAACGTGAAAATTAAACTTTTTGACGTTGAGAATCTGCCATTTGTCTTGTATAAGACTCTGGTGCAGCCGCATCTGGAGTATTGTGTGCAGTTTTGGTCACCATACTATAGGAAGGATGTGGAGGCATTGGAGGTTTACCAGGATGTTGCCTGGTATGGTAGGAAGATCATATGAGGAAAGGCTGAGGCACTTGGGGCTGTTCTCATTGGAGAAAAGAAGGTTTAGGGGTGACTTGATAGAGGTGTATAAGATGATTAGGGATTTAGATAGGGTTGACCGTGAGAACCTTTTTCCACGTATGGAGTCAGCTATTACGAGGGGGCATAGCTTTAAATTAAGGGGTGGTAGGTATAAGACAGATGTTAGGGGTAGATTCTTTACTCAGCGAGTCGTGAGTTCATGGAATGCCCTGCCAGTAGCAGTGGTGGACTCTCCCTCTTTATGGGCATTTAAAGGGGCATTGGATAGGCATATGGAGGATAGTGGGCTAGTGTAGGTTAGGTGGGCTTGGATCGGCACAACATCAAGGGCCAAAGGGCCTGTACTGCGCTGTATTTTTCAATGTTCTATGTTCTATCTGCTGACGATCTGAATCATTGACTGATTTTATTTATTTTTTTATTCTTAATTGCAACTTCTGGTACTTTAGTCGCTATTTCGCAAATGCTCATCCGGTTTGATGTTCTGCCTTATTTTCCAGTAGCAGAGTCAAATGTGTGTCCCATCTGCTCGGGGAGAAAGTGAGGACTGCAGATGCTGGAGATCAGAGCTGAAAAATGTGTGGCTGGAAAAGTGCAGCAGGTCAGGCAGCATCCAAGGAGCAGGAGAATCGACGTGTCGGGCATGAGCCCTTCATCAGGAATGAGGAGAGTGTGCCAAGCAGGCTAAGATTCATTCCCGAAGGGCTCATGCCCGACACGTCGACTCTCCTGTTCCTTGGATGCTGCCTGACCTGCTGCGCTTTTCCAGCAACACATTTTCAGCTCACATCTGTTCGAACTGGAAATGCAATGTTCTCCTGCAGGCATTGCAATGATGTTATCTTTTCTGCTTCTCACGCTATAAGCTTTTTGCACAGTCTTCCCTGGAGTAATCAGAATTGTCAATTATTGCATTTTACTTACACTGTGTGTGTGTGTGTGTGTGTGTGTGCGCGCGTGCGTGTGTGTATGTGTGTGTGTATGTGTGTGTGCGTGTGTGTGTATGTGTGTGTATGTGTGTGTGTGTATGTGTGTATGTGTGTGTGTGTGCACATGTGTGTGTGTATGTGTGTGTGTGTGCGCGTGTGTGTGTGTGTGTCTGTGTGTGTGTGCGTGTGTGCGTGTGTGTGTATGTGTGTGCGTGTGTGTCTGTGTGTGTCTGTGTATGTGTGTGCGCGTGTGTATGTGTGTGTATGTGTGTGTGTGTGTGTGTATGTGTGTGTGTGCGTGTGTATGTGTGTGTGTGCGTGTGTGCATGTGTGCGTGTGTGTGTGTATGTGTGTGCGTGTGTGTGTGTGTGTCTGTGTATGTGTGTGTGTGTGTCTGTGTGTGTTGATGTCGTTATCAGTTTGGATGTTGATGTGAGCGGCAGCCCTCCCTCTGTCACTCTGACTGAACCCCTGAAGATTTTCGCCCTCAATCAGTGCTTGTGCAGAGGGGGGAGGAGGTCAGGTGAGGACGGGCATTGTGTCAGTTTCAACACAAGGTATGTTGCTCATATGAACCCATCAACAGGGAGTTTCTGATTGGACTGCACTGGAGTGGCAGACCACAGGAACTGGGACGCCTGATGTTGAAAATTACATATTTGTTATCGTTTGATGGTGGGTGGGTTCTGATGAAGGGCTTATGCCCGAAACGTCAAATTTCCTGTTCCTTGGATGCTGCCTGACCTGCTGCGCTTTAACCAGCAACACATTTTCAGCTTTTTACTCTGATATTGTCATGTCGTCTTATGCCACAATTTCTCACATCAAGGCACCTTAAAGTTTTCGGTTTGTGTCATTAGTTTCAAGTCTGTTGAAGTTTTATTGTGATTTGGAGATGCCGGTGTTGGACTGGGGTGTACAAAGTTAAAAATCACACCACACCAGGTTATGGTCCAGCAGGTGTATTTGGAAGCACACTAGCTTTCGGAGCGACGCTCCTGAACACGCAATCAATGTTTCAATGTATAATTTCAGTTACATCACACTGCAAATGTTTGCTATAAATTCTGTGTTACGATGGAGCCCTCCACTATCACCTGATGAAGGAGCGTCGCTCCGAAAGCTAGTGTGCTTCCAATTAAACCTGTTGGATTATAACCTGGTGTTGTGTGAATATTTGTTGAGCAACGAGACTGTGTATTTAATAGTGGGACATTTTCTGATGAGCTGTCCTGTTTGATTTCACCAGAACTGTCCTAACGAATTAATTTGATGGAGACTTACAGAGAGTTCCAGGATGATACGGGTTAGTCAGTAGGAAGTTCCATTTCCTTCGTAAATTATCGAACACATAACATAGAAAAGTACAGCACAGAACAGGCCCTTTGGCCCCCACAAAGTTGTGCTGAGGATTAATCCTAATGGAAAATAAAACAACTTAATCTACGCACCCCTCAATTTACTGCTATCCATGTGCCTGTCCAGCAATCGGTTAAATGTCTTGAATGACTCTGCTCCCACCACCAGCGCTGGCAACGCATTCCATGCATTCACAACTCTCTGTGTAATGAACCTACCTCTGACGTCTCCTCTGTACCTTCCTCCTAATACCTTAAAACTATGAGCCCTCGTGTCAGTCAATTCTGCCCTGGGGGAAAGTCTCTGGCTATTGATTCCATCCATGTCTCTCATTTCCTTGTACACCTCGATCAGGTCACCTCACCTCCCCCTTCTCTCCAGAGAGATAAGTCCGAGCTTAGTCAACCTCTCTTCATAAGGCAAGCCCTCCATTCCAGGCAGCATCCTGGTATGTCTTATTTGCACCGTCTCCGAAGTCTCCGTATCTTTCCTATAGTAGGGCGGCCAGAACTGGACACAATATTCCAAGGGTGGTCTCACCGGGGACTTGTAGAGTTGTAACAAATCCTCGCAGCTCTTAAACATGATCCCCTTGTCAACGAAAGCAAAAACGCAACATGCTTTCTTAACAACCCCATCCAACTTGGGTGGCAACTTTGAGGGATCTATGTAATGGAACACCAAGATCCCTCTGTTCCTCCACACTGCCAAGAATCCTGTCTTTAATCCTATATTCAACATTCGAGTTTCAATTCCCAAAATGCAACACTTCGCATTTATCCAGATTGAACTCCATCTGACATTTCTCAGCCCAGCTCTGCATCCTGTCTATGTCTCGCTGCAGCCCGCAATAGCCCTCGATTTTATCAACACCACCTCCAACCTTTGTGCCATCTGCAAATTTACTAACCCACCCCTCAACCTTCTCATCCAAGTCATTTGTAAAAACTACAAAGAGCAGAGGCCCAACAACAGAGCCCTCTGGGTTCCTACTCAACGCTGACATCCAGGCAGAATACTTACCATCTACAACCACTCACTGCCTTTTGTCAGCCAACCAATCCTGAACTCAGATAGCCAAGTCTTCCTGTAACCCATACTTGCTGACTTTATGAATGAGCCTACCATGTGAACCTTATCAAATGCCTTGCTGAAGTCCATGTACACCACATCCACTGCTTGACCTTGGCCAACCTGCCTTGTCTCCTTCTCAAAGAGCTCAATAAGAATTTTGAGGCATAACCTGCCCCTCACAAGGCCATGCTGACTGCCTTTAATTACACTATGATTTTCCAAATAGTCATCAATCCTGTCCCTCAGAATTCTTTCCAAAACTTTGCTGACCACAGACGTGAGACTGACTGGTTAGTAATTGTCGGGGATTTCCCTATTACCCTTCTTGTAAAGAAAAACAACATTTGCCTCCTTCCAATCCTCCTGTACGACTCCTGTGGAGAGTGAGGAGGCAAACGTCTTCGCCAGCGGCTTAGCAACCTTCCTTCTCACTTTTCGGATCAGCGTAGGATAAATCTGGTCTGGCCAATGTTAATGTTTCCCAAAATTTCCAACCCATCAACTTCATTCACCTTGATCTGGTCAAGCCTGTAACCCACCTCCCCAAGGTTCTCATTCACAACACGGTCCCTCTCCTTAGTGAAAACCGAAACAAAAAAAAACACATTTGGGGCTTGCTCTGTCTGCTCAGGCACCATGCAAAAGTTCCCTATGCTATCTCTGATCGCTCGACCCTCTCGCTGATCATTCTCTTATTCCTCACGTAGAAGTAAAATGCCTTTGGATTCTCCCTAATCCTTCTTGACAAGCCTTTTTCGTGTCCCCTCCTGGCTCTCCTCAGTCCATTTCTGATCTCCATTCCAGCAAGCCTGTAATCCTCTAAAGCTGTGCTAGATCTTTGCTTCCTCGCCGTACAGAAGCTGCCTTCTTCCCGTTCTCATCATCCAAGGTTCCTTAATCTTACCCCTTCTTACCTGCATCACTCTCATCAACTTCTCCTTAAACAGTCTCCACATGTCTGCTGTGCCCTTCCTGTGGAACTATTGCTCCCAGTCTGTACTTCCCAATTCCTGTCTGATAGCATCGTAATTTCCTTTTCCCCAATTACAAACTTCCCTTGGTAGCTGCTCCTTTCCCTCTCCAGGTCTTTGGTAAAGGTGAGGCAGTTGTGGTCACTGTCACCGAAATGCTCTCCTACCGCGAGATCTGACACCTGTCCTGGCTCATACCAAATTCAAAATGGCCTCTCCCATCATCGGTCTTTATGCATATTGAGGAGGGAAACTCTCTTGAATACATCGGACAAAAATGGCTCCATCTAAACCATCTGCACTTAGGAGGTTCCATTCGATATTGAGAAGGTTGCAATCACCCATAACAACAACCCTGCTTCTCAGACATGTACCTCTGATTCCCACCCCCCCTGCAAAACTAATTTAAACCCTCATGAACCACACGAGTAAATCTCCCACCCGGGACATTTATGCCCCTCCAGTTCAGGTGCACCCCGTCCCTCATGTACAGGCCCCACCTTCCCCAGAAGGTACCCCAATGAAACCCTTCCTCCTGCACCAACCTCTCAGCCACGTGCTATGCTGCATTGGCTGACTTTTCCTCACCTCACTCTCTCGTGGTAACGGTGGCAAACCCGAGGTCACTACTCCACTCGTTCTGCTCTACAGCTTCCAACCTCACGCTGTGTAGTCACTTTTCAGATCCTCAATCCCTTTCCTGGCTATATCATTGGTACCAATATGTACCACGATTTCTGGTTGCTCACCCTGTCACTTCAGAATCCTGTAACCCCGATTAGTGACCGAGACCCTGGCACCAGGGCAGCAACAGGAGTCCTGTTCCTGACCACAACATTTTATGTCAGTCCATCTAACCTTTGAGTCCCCTACCACTAGTGTTTCTCCAATCTTCACCCTTCTGTTCTGAACCGCAGTGCCAGGCTCAGTGCCACAGAACTGACAACGATGGCTTTCCCCTGGTGGGCCACCCCCGCCAGCAGCATCCAATTCCTTGGGATGTTTCCACGATGGTGAATCGGTAGGTTCCCAGCTCAGCCATCTCCCTGCACTGTGTGGAGCACTCTCCGTCAGAAGTGTCACGGAGTAATCGCAATAATGGAAAAACCCTGGATGGTTGCAGTTTCAAACGCACATGAGCTGTTCGACATCATATAGGCACAAAGCAGCCCCCACTGGATGGGCACCACATCCACAAACATCCCGTCACTCCCTCCCCCACCAACGCTCAGTAGCATCAGTGTGTACCATCTCCAACATGCACTGCTGAAACTCACCAAAATCCATCAGGCAGCAGCTTCTAAGCCCAATGCCAATTCCTTTCGAATGGACAGGAGGCAGCAGATACATGGTACCACCCCCCCTCCCCCCCTCCCTCCCCCCTTCTACGAGCACTGCACCATCCTGACTTGGAAATATATTACCATTCCTTCCTTGGTCAGAATCCTGGAATTCTTTCCATGAGTGACATTGAGGGTCTACCTACTGCACATGGACTGCAGTGGTTCAAGAAATCAGCTCACCCCCAGATTCTCAGGGGGGGTTAACCTAGACGGGTCAATAAATACTGAATCAACTCGCGATATCCACATCTCAAGAGCGAATATAAACATGTCATTCCATGGTCTGGAAATGATAGGACTCTTCTTTTGGCTTCACTGTGGAGTTTTATTTATTCACAGCGCGAGGAATTCTTGTAACCAGGTATTTTACAGCATTAGTGACCTTTGCTCTGAACCTGGACAGTGATGTTGCATAAATGAATGTGTTTGTGCAGCAACTTAGGTTCTGCAGCATGTATCCAATCACACTGACGTGACTCATAAGAGACGTGTAAGTATCAGGATCGATTCCTTGAGTGACACCATATAAGAAATCTCCAACAGCGATTAACCACAGGAGGATGAAGTTTCCAGAGATGGTGAAGAGCAAAATCACAGACTTCCTTCTACTCTCCATTTCTGGGTCTCTGTGATTCTCTCCTTGACTTTCGCTCTTCAGCCTCTTACGGGCTTGGCTTGTCCCTAAAATGTGTCTGACTGTCAGGGCATTGAGCAATAGAATTAAAGCGAATGGCAGTAAAGGGGTTAAAACTATGTCGAGCCAACTTGATGCCACCCACCAAGTCTCAGTGAAGTAGCTTGGTTTTGTATCACAGTAAAATGCTACATTATTTATTATTGTCAAAGGTTCATATTCAAAATAGAAGGGGATGTTTCTCACAACGAACAGGGTGCAGGTTGTTGTGAGAACTACAACCGCAGTTTTGTCAGTGCAATATTTCGCTTTCAGCTTTTGACAACAAATGATGACAAATCGATCAAAGGAGAAAGTGACGGTGAACCAGACAGAGCAGTCCGTGGCAGCACATAACAATACCCCAGTAACACTACACACAGGAGTGATGTCGGAAGGACCGAGGGTAGTAATAAAAACGAAAACTCGTCAGTATAATATCAGTGAAAATTACCATCAGATCGGCAGCTGCCATAAGCACCAGGTAGCGGGTCGTGCATGGGGAAACACCACACTTCCCCTGGGAAAGAATAACAATCGCCAGCAAGTTAACTGTGAACAGAAATGGCAAAAGGCATGGTGAATTACTGATCAGATTCTCCCCTGCTTGATCCAGTGAGCAACAAAAAGATTTTATCACAAATGCCAGAGCACCCCGTGAGTGGAACTTTTAGGGATTGACTGAGATTGAATGTTAAAACTTACACACCCATCTCAGATTGCCCCCCAGCCCAATCACTCCAAAGATTATGGAGTTTAGACATAGACTGAGCTCACTCCCCCTCATAAGAGTTAGATGAAGCCTTAGAAGTTAATACGAGGCACATTTTTTCTCATAAAACTGAAAGAACCTCACGTGTTGTAAAGGGTGGGAGAGTGTTGAAACTCGCTTTCACAAATTGCGGTGGATGCTGGGTCAGTTGTGAAATTTAAATGCGTGAAAGCCTTTTACATTATATAATGGAATTGAATATTACGTGCCACACAAACAGCTCAGCAGGTCTGGCAGGATCTGTGGGGAGAAACTGGAGTTAACATTTCTGATCCCTTCTGAGGAAGGGTCCCCCGACCCGGTAACGCTAACTTTGATTTCACGTTCTGGAAGACCTGTTGTGCTTTCCCAGCAGAGTCAACATTTCAGGCCCAGTGACCCTTCTTCAGATCCAACTTTCCAGATTTCCCCTTATACCTTCAAAGCCTGTGAAACTGAGAGAGACGACAGAACACTGAGATCAGAAAATGCTGACGCAGCAGCAGCAGCAGTGACGTTGGGAGTCTCAGCCAGTGGAGAATTAAAGGAAAATTCTGCTGAGTGAAATGCTGTGATTGTTCCCATATCTGGATAAGTCTGTGAACCGTCCCTCCAGCCCTCGATATCGCACCGGCCTGCGGACCCAATCTGAAACCGATTGAACCAACGCTATTTAATCCTCGCCCATATGCGTAAAAATGGCCACTTAATTATCCTTAATGTTGGCACCAGAGATTTAAACAGCTGGGGCATGGACACGGTGAGCAGAAATGAATGCATTCCTGCAAATGGGGCTGCATCAGAGTTTTGCACAGCCAGTTATTCTTTCAAAGATAAAGCCAGAGAGCAGGTCAGCAGCAGATGAAACAAGTTCAGTTGTCATAACACCTTACCAGGGATGCCAATAAAAGCAAGGATGGTGTAGAACACTATCTCCACGTGATCAATTTGTCGAAGGATCTTTCTGAGCGATCTGATGTGTCCCTTCATACAGCTGATCAGCACCTCGTTTGGGACTGTTAGCTGATGAAGTCCCAGAGATGCTGCCTTATACTGTGTCGAAGCTCCATGGGGAGATTGAGGTTACTCGGTTTTGTTAATGTATCTTTTTTAATTACGGTCGATAAATAAACTAATTGCTCTCATTAGTTTAATCCCAATTATGAACCATGATGCTGCTCAGAACATCACATTGAAATAACAAAAACAGAATCTGGAATTCTGCCAGAAATAACACTGTCCACTCAAACACCATGAGCCCCATCTCAAGATGACAACCTGAGTTCAATTAATGCTACAAGTAGGAAAATATGTATCAGAGCCGTCCTTCTGCACTCGAGTGTTGGACCTGCCTTCTCTGAACAATCACTGAATGAGATGTGATTCTTCTCACACCGTGAACATGTGTATTGCTGCACAGATCAGCATTTATTCCCCATCCCAAGTGCCCAGGATCTGGAGTTACATGAAGGATCAAGTGAGGAGAACACGCTGCTTTTTCTGAGGGAAGGGTATTGACAGATCACGATGGCTTCCAGCAACGTGTGCACAACTCAACTCACTGTTACTGATGTCCATCCAAATACATCACTGACCACACATTTCGCGTCCCACTTTGTTCAAATATGACACTGACATCACTCAAATTGTCCCTACGGCTCCAGTTACATGACTGACCTCACTCTTGTTATCGCTGTCCATCCAGGAAAATCACTCCCCTCACTATTATTGTCATTCCCCATCAAGATCCATCACTGACCGCACTGCGATTGTCATTGTCAACCGGATTCCTGACTGATATTGGGATAACTGTTTCAGAAATGAGGACCCACTCCTCTTCAGTATTAATTATATAATAAGAGAATAATCATTATCAACAAGTGAACGAGCACGATCCTAAGGATATGGCAGAGATTCCAAATGCACATTTTTTTCATTTATCTTCACTGCATGACTGCTGAAGTTTGGAGTAGAATCATGACTGATATGGGAGCGGTGCTGGAAAGGTAGGCAGCACTCCAGCTAGAGAGGTCATCAGAGCCAGATGGGATGAATAGTAGACTGATGAGAGAGTAAAGGGGGGAACATTGCAAAGTTGTTGACAGAAATGTCCCAGGCCTCTCTGAACTCCGGATTATTCCCGGAGCAATGGAGGATTGCAAATGTGAGACCTGCGAGGACACGGGGTAAGCTACTGCTTAATTTAAACCTGCAACACAGAAAAGATTTATCCTGAGCAGCAACCTGTTAAGGTTCGAGAGCCTAAGGACTATTTAAAATAAAAATTAACAACTTCATTTCTTCAAGTATAACAGAGAATAATTAACTAAAAATATTCATATTTTTTCCCTCGACACAATACTAGTCTAATAAACCCCCCAATTAAGATTTACAAAAAAAAAACAAAACTTCTTATCTCAAATCCAGGTACATTTTCTTCTCCTTTGTATTTTGGACTTATTTTCTTCTCCTTGGGTCTACTGCTTCACAGGTTACTGATCGATAAAGGTACCTTTAAGAGAGCTATTTTGCTGGGAAACGTGAAAATGCCATTGGCTTGGCAGTGTCCTCCAGACTGTTCAATTATCCACCGTCTAAAACCCCCAATGCATCGAATTGTGTCATTGGCTTTTATGATTGTCAATGTACTAAATTCAAACTGGATTGGAGTTTGGTATTTTTCGGGGTAAACATAAACTGTTAGGCCGAATGTGAATCTGTTCTGTCGTTTCCAGGAAACCAGCTATCCTAGCTACCTCAGTATGTTACATTGCACCTTTATTATTCAGAACACTTGGTTCTGTCAGGCAGTTCTGTTGCTTTTAACTCTCATAGTTACAACATACACCACGTCTTCATTACACACCGTTCTCTCAAGGTTATCCCAATATATTGCAGACTTGTTATAGGTTGTCTTTGACAGTGTGAGACCTGATGGAGGCCATGCAACAGGATAAGGTAAATATACCCATTGAGGTAAGGAGGTTAAAACTAGAGAGCCAAAAAAGGACGCTGTCAAAGTCAGGTCATGTCTGACAAATTTGATTGAGTTCTTTGACAAGGTCAGGCAGTCAGTGAGTGAGGGTTGTGCTGTGGATGTTGTGGATTTAGGTTTTCAGAAAGTATGTGATACTGTGCCCCATGGCAGGTTGATTTAAAAAAATTTGGTATGTTTCGGATTAATGAGTGCTTGGCAACGTGGGTTAGAAGTTGACTAAAGGACAGCAAACGGGGGTTATTTATTGAATAACATTTCTTACACTGGAGATGAGTTGAAAGTGACTTTCCCAACAGACTGGTTTTGGGACACTTGCAGAGGTTGTTAAACTGGGAAGACAGTGAACTGTGAGGATGACGCTGACCGACTTCACAGTGGCATTGGCAAGATGGTCAAATCGTCACATATCGGTAGAAACGTTTCATTAGGAGAAAGTGAGGACTGCAGATGCTGGAGATCAGAGCTGAAAAATGTGTTGCTGGAAAAGCGCAGCAGGTCAGGCAGCATCTAAGGAGCAGGAGAATCGATGTTTCGGGCATAAGCCCTTCTTCAGGAAAAAGTCCACCTCTGAGGGGAATGCATCGGCCGAGGGACCTCAGGGTGAATGTGTATGATTTTTTGATGGTGGATAGGCAGGTGGAAGCAATTGTTAAGAAGACTTCTATGATCTTGAAGTCTATCAATAGGTACATCGAGTATCACAAAAAGGTAATGTTGCTTCATCTCTCCAAATCATTGGACAGATCATATTTGCTTTAGTGTTGCGCACTTTGTTAATGGAAGAATGTTAATGCCTTGGAGAGAGTTCAGTGGAGATTTACTGGAATGAGGGAAGTTAGATACAATGAAGGGTTATTCTTCTTGGACCAGGGAAGAGATAGAGATGACCTTCCAAAATACTCAAAGAAGAATATTTTAGTTTCCACTGGCTGGTTTATCAGTAATTTGGGGTTACAATTTCAACATTGTGAGCAAGAGAGCTAAGAGGGAGATGATGAGAGTTGTCTTTACTCAGAGAGTTATCAGGGTTTGGAATGCGCTACCTGAGAGAGTGATGGAGGAGGATTCTAATGGAATCTTGAAAACAGTGCTAGATGTATATTTGAAGGTGATGTCTCCCTACAAGATCATTGCCAGGAATTAGATAATGGTGTCCAAAGATGGTCCATTCCTAGGATGAGTCTTGTACATGGTACACATTGCTGGTGATCTGCTTTGGTGGGAGGATTGATTTGCTCATTGTATTCATTCTAGACATTGACAAAATCAGTTTCCCCCCAAAATTTATGGTGCATGGATTTGAGTTCAAGCTGAGATTTGCTGATATTGTATTGAATGGGGGAGGAGCTGAATTTAAAAGTTGTTACAGATCACAATGATTTGTAGTGATGGGAGGTGAATACATTTCTACGTAGTTTATGTTGGCACCCAGTAGCTGATTGGTTTGTAATTATTGATGACCCCCCTTGTGCCTGCCCACAGAATTGCACACTACTGAAGGGGTTCTTCAGCCCATCGAGCCTCTCCCACCAAGCATGGACTACCAGTCGCTCTGCCCCTCACCAGACCCATAACCTAGAGTGTTGTGACATCTCAAGAGCTCATCTGAGCATCTTTTAAGGTTGTGAAATTTACTGCCTGAACTCCCCTCCCACGAGTGAATTCCAGACATCAACCAACTTCCGTCAGTGTGATAATCTGTCCTCAAATCTCCTCCACACCACCTGCATTTCAGTTTAGACTTATATCTCCTTGTTACTGACCCTTTGAGTGAGGGAAACCGCTGATTCCTAACTCCTGGCCTTTCCTCTCAGAATCTTTCATTGCTCTGCCCAAAACAAAATATATCCAGCCTTTCTCTGTTCGTTGAAATACTCCGTCCCAAGGCAACATCCTGGGGATGATTCCTCTGCGCGTTCCCTCCAGTAACACCCAATCCTTCCCATAGTGTGGGGACCAGAGCTGCCCACAGTCCACCATTTTGGCCTCACCAAAGTCCTGTACAACTCCAGCACCACCTTCCTGCTCTCACAATGTAAAACAGGCATTAACTCCTGCATAAACCTGCCCTTTCACCTTCAGCGATCTGTCGGCTATAATACCCCAAGACCCATTGTTCCTCTCACCTTCCTCGTCTCCTGCTATTCACTAAGTAATCCCTTGTATTGCTCTTTTTTTCCAACCTGCATCCCTCCCATTTCTCATGTTTAATTTTCATCTGAACAATCCGTCCCTATCCTCCTGTAACTGAACACCTCCCTCTTCACTCTCTACTCACCGGATAAATTTTGTGTCATCCCCAAACATACCGATCAAACTCCCACATTCCTAGCTCGTCGTTTTTGAATATCACCAACAGCAAGGGCCCCGCAGTGATTGCTGTGAAACATCACTTCACACCGGGCTCATGGCCCACACACACACACACACACACACACACCCCTCTGCTACCAAACTCTGTCTCCTGTCATGGAGATAATTCTGGATTCATCTTGCCACGTCACTCTGGATCCCATCAGCTTTTCCCTGCTTTATCATTCTGCTGTGTGACCCCCCTGCCAAAGGTCTTTCTCAAATATAGACCCACCTCCTCTGTGGAATTCACTAGCCCAGGGTATACTGGACGTGGGGACATTGAGAAAGTCGAAGGAGGTTTGCAGAGATTTTAAAGGAACGACATGTTGAAACAGTTATGGAGGACGGACAGGAAAGTGGATCAACCTTGGGTACAGTAAAGCGTACAGCGGGATTGAGGGGCTGAATGGTCTCCTTTCTGCTTCTAGCTCTTGTGCGATTGGTTCCCAGGTTGCGAAATAGACCGTGAATGTGAACAGTTAAGTGGGAAGCAATTCGGCCCCTTTATGATGAAGGAGCTCCCACTGTTCTCTGCAGAGAACAAAAAAATCAGCTCGAGCCTGAAAAGAGCTAACTTCTTTTAGCACAGTCACTCCTGCCTTCCCTCAGCTCCTCAGTGACTTTGTAGCTGTGTACCAGTCACCCTGTGCCTCCCACAAACAAGTGCAAATCCCTGGGGAAGGAAGAAGATCAAGGACCAGCAGGAATAAGGAATATCATGTCGGACTTGTTGGGCCGAAGGGCCTGTTTCCACACTGTAAGTAATCTAATCTAATCTGATAAGGAAAAATGTACTGCCTTCCCAAACATAACCACCATTTGCAACCCCTTTTCGCCTGTATCCATCTACAGCAGACGTTTATAAGGATGTTCTAATTTTGTTTGATGGTAATCCATATTCGTGGTTTGTAATTACTAGAGTCTAACTTGAGCCTATTTCTCATATACACTGGTTCGTATTCAGGGCAGGAAGCTGCTCTGTGCTTTGTAACAATCTGCGTCCAAATTGTAGGCAAGCTGTGGAGTATGTAGATTTTCTGGAATCATTTGGATGTCTTTTTGGATGACTTCGTGAACCATGGAGCTGGTTTCTGGTATGCTTCTCGAGAAAGTTGCGACGATTGAGTACACAATTAAATATAAAATTGACCAACAACACGCTGAGTTGGGTAGATTTGAGGAGCAGAGGATGCTACAACTTCTGATCAGATTTGTCAACAGAGGTTTAATCTCCACAGCTGCTCTCTCACAGAGACCAAGTTGGCGCAGGTTTAACCTGAGAGTCACCATGCATCAGGTGAGGGGAGAGTCATACCAGACACGTCAGCCCAACCTGCCCGCGTCAACCAGACATCTCAAATGATTGTATTCCCATTTGCCAGCATTTAGCCCATACCTCTCCCAACCATTCCTATTCGTTTACCCATCCAGAGAGACTGAGAAGCAGAGTCATTCATGGTAACCTCAGCCGTTCTAGGAATTGAACCCATGTTGTTGGTGTTAGTCTGCTCCAAAACCAGTCAACTGAGCTTACTAACCTCTACACAAGCGCTTCGGTCCGTCGTTGAACCAGCCAGAAGAGTTGGGTGTTCCCACTGGATATAGTTCCTAAACTGGATGCATCAACTCTGCTTTGTATAGATTATGGGAAGAAAAATTGGCATCCGTCTCCTAGTTAGAATTCTTCCTTGATCAGATTGGTGGTGAAAAATGAGGTCTGCAGATGCTGGAGATCAGAGTTGAAAATGTGTTGCTGGTTAAAGCACAGCAGGTCAGGCAGCATCCAAGGAACAGGAAATTCGACGTCTTGGGCATAAGCCCTTCATCAGATTGGTGGTGTCATATTTATTTTGATGAATATTGTTGGGCTCTGCGAAGTGTCACTAATATTGAACATTGAAGGAATATGTGCTTTTGTACACCAATTACATGATACCAAGGTTGGGTAATAGAATAGCTTTGCACCATTTCAAAAACTCACTAATCAGTGTGTCGCTGAGGTACGGAACTGGGTAACACATTTAGTTTTCCTGCAGCGTTTTAGTTGTTAGTTTCCATTGAGTTTCCACTCCCACCTGTGACCCAGCGAAATCGTTAGCAAAGGCAAGCCATATTTCTGCAGAATAGGCTGGAATCATTTTCCCTGGAGAGTCAGAGTCTGAGAGTTATATTATCATGGTGGTCTTAGGCTGATTAAACATACCTGGAGGGTGGATGTCCAAAACTAAACGGCATATATTTAAGACGAGAGGCGTAACATTTAAAAGGGAAGGGGTGGACGCTGATATAATTACGGAATTTAAAAGGCATCTGGATGGGCATATGAATAGGATGGGTCTGGTGGGATATGGGTCAAATGCAGGCAAATGGAACTAGGTTAAGTTATGATATCTGTTCAGCGTGAACAGCTTGGTCTGAAGAGTCTGTTTCAGTGCTGCACCACTCTTTCACTCTGTGTAACACTGATGGAAGATGCTTTAGCTCCAATGAAAACAATAAGATTCAGACTTCCAGACACAGTGACACTTTCTGACTGGATATTGTATCAGTTCAACATGAAGTTGATGACTGGATCAGAGCTTGCTGTGACGGTCCGAGTGTGTGTGCGTTAAATTTAGAGTCCCCTGCAGAGGGAGATCATACTTTGACTGTGTGTGTGTGTGTGTGTGTGTGTGTGTCAGTGTGTGTGGATGCGTCGGTGTTTGTGTGAGTGTGTGTGAGAGAGAGAGTTGGTGTGTGAGTGTGTCTGTACGTTTGTGTGCCTGTGTGTGTGTTTATGTGGAAGTGTCTGTGTGTGGCTGTGTGATTATGTGTGTGTGCGTGCCTGTGTGGATGGGTGGGTGGGTGGGTGTATGTGTGTGTATCAGTGTTTGTCTGTGTGTGTGTGTGTGGGGATGTGTGGGTGTTTGTGTGAGTGTGTATTTTTATCTCTGTGTCTGTAGGGACATGTCTGTCTGCAATATGTATCACTTTTTCTTCCGGAGGTTTATTGAATGAATTGAATTGTGGTGACTAGAAGTCACAGTCTCTCTCTCTCTTTCTCTGCATCCCACTTGTGTTGAAAGTAATCTAATGCCACACTCTGCTGACCTCCCCAAACCAGTGCACAAACAACAACTTATTTTTGAAGATAGCAACAATGTCGATGAATCTCTCATATTGCATATTTGTTTCTTTCTTCAAACAATGTCTTTGGTCACAGGAAGCAGCTTTGCCTGATCCCCACAGATGTTATTCCTGAGACATGAGCAGAACGAGAGGATCATGCCCTGTGTTTGTCTCATCCCATCCAGCTTTGAATTATGTCACATTTAGAATTCGTATGACTGCATGAGAAAATATTGTAACCTGCAGAAAGAGCAATGGAAGTGACCCTGTCTCCTCACGAAACAATACACTTGGTAGTGCCTGGATACAATTGCAAGCTATTCAGTATGTCCTCAGTCTGGAATACTGCTGAAAAACAAAGCATTCCTACATTGCAGAGAGAACACAACATTTCTCGAGTGAGTGTGTTCCACATGGAGGGATCTCAGTACAATTGCAGTCTCCTTCACACAGCCTTGTATGTGTGTGTGTGTTTGTGTGTGTGTGTGTGTGTGAGAGAGAGAGAGAGAGAGAGAAAGTTGGTGTGTGAGTGTGTCTGTCTATGTGTGCATTTGTATGCATAAGTGTCTGTGTGTGGCTGTGTGATTGTGTGTGTGTGCGTGCCTATGTGGGTGGGTATGTTTGTGTGTGTGTGTGTGTGTGTGTGTCAGTGTGTGTGGATGCGTCGGTGTTTGTGTGAGTGTGTGTGAGAGAGAGAGTTGGTGTGTGAGTGTGTCTGTACGTTTGTGTGTCTGTGTGTGTATGTGTATGCATAAGTGTCTGTGTGTGGCTGTGTGTGTGTGCCTATGTGGGTGTGTATGTGTGTGTGTGTTTGTGTGTGTGTGTGTGTGGATGTGTCAGTGTTTGTGTGAGTGTGTGTGAGAGAGAGAGTTGGTGTGTGAGTGTGTCTGTACGTTTGTGTGCCTGTGTGTGTGTTTATGTGGAAGTGTCTGTGTGTGGCTGTGTGATTATGTGTGTGTGCGTGCCTGTGTGGATGGGTGGGTGGGTGGGTGTATGTGTGTGTATCAGTGTTTGTCTGTGTGTGTGTTTGGGGATGTGTGGGTGTTTGTGTGAGTGTGTATTTTTATCTCTGTGTCTGTAGGGACATGTCTGTCTGCAATATGTATCACTTTTTCTTTCGGAGGTTTATTGAATGAATTGAATTGTGGTGACTAGAAGTCACAGTCTCTCTCTTTCTCTCTCTCTCTCTCTCTGCATCCCACTTGTGTTGAAAGTAATCTAATGCCACACTCTGCTGACCTCCCCAAACCAGTGCACAAACAACAACTTCTTTTTGAAGATAGCAACAATGTCGATGAATCTCTCATATTGCATATTTGTTTCTTTCATCAAACAATGTCTTTGGTCACAGGAAGCAGCTTTGCCTGATCCCCACAGATGTTGTTCCTGAGACATGAGCAGAACGAGAGGATCATGCCCTGTATTTGTCTCATCCCATCCAGCTTTGGATTATGTCTCATTTAGAATTCGTATGACTGCATGAGAAAATATTGTAACCTGCAGAAAGAGCAATGGAATTGACCCTGTCTCCTCACGAAACAATACACTTGGTAGTGCCTGGATACAATTGCAAGCTATTCAGTATGTCCTCAGTCTGGAATACTGCTGAAAAACAAAGCATTCCTACATTGCAGAGAGAACACAACATTTCTCGAGTGGGTGTGTTCCACACGGAGGGATCTCAGTACAGTTGCAGTCTCCTTCACACAGCCTTGTATTTGTGTGTGTGTGTGTGTGTGTGTGTGTCTGTCTGTCTGTGTGTGTGTGTGTGTGTCTGTCTGTGTGTGTGTGTGTGTGTGTGTGTCTGTGTCTGTGTGTGTGTGTGTGTGTGCTGGTGGTGCTGCCAGTTTGGATGGGGTGTGTAGTTGTCCTACCGCTCTCTCCCACTGAGGTTATTCAGACTTTACCACCCCATGTCCAGTGGTGTTGGGAGTACTTCACATGTTGAAATTGTATCACTTTCAACACAAGGAAATTTGTTTGAATTATTCTGAAGCTGAACAGGACGTTTCTGATTGGTGTGTTGCTGTCTTCGTTTTTCATCCATTTTAAGTCAATTCTGGTTATTAACCCATTTTTTTGTGCGTTCTGTTGTGAGTTGTTTATTTTATTGTCTAGCTATGGCATGGGTTCTCACTCCCTTCACAGGTAGGTATCAATATTTCTCTGTGTTCTGAATGTATTCGGTCTTGACCACAAACAGCACTCTCACAAATCCAACCCAAACTCTGGATCAGATACGGGGATGACACTTCTGTCATCATGAAGAGAACAGAAATCGAGAACGCACACACTAAATAATCAAAACCGTACTCACAGGGATCAGAATTACGAGAGAGTAGGATACCAACAATCGACTCCCATTCCTGGATGTGATGGTGCGTAGAACACAGAACGGTGAATGTAACACAAACATAGACAGGAAAGCAATGCACACCCGACCAGCATCTGAATTACAACAGCAACCATCCAAACACATACAACCGAGCTCTATCAGGACTCTGTTGTGGATTACAACACATTGCAGCACTGCTGACCTACGAAGGTAAGACTTCTACAGAGTCTTCATCGAAAACGGAAATCCCCGCAACTTCATCCACAGATGCCGAACAGACAAACGTGACGAGGACATGTCATGACCTCACTCACTATCCATATTACCCTACAGAAAAATAAAACTCTTGGAACGAACAGTGGGCTGACTTCTCCACCCACTGGGTTTCATAACAGCCTATAAACCGTTCAGACAACAACTCACCAGAACAAAAGTTGCTGTCCCCGTCAAGTGCAAGACAAACGTAATGTACAGGAGTCCACGCAAAAACTGCAGGCTACACCAGAATAGAGAAACAGGCAGCAAGCTGGCAATCTGCACCAACCAACCCCAACCAGCCACTAAACGCCACGACCAGCTGGCACTAGTAGCCATACACACAAATGACAAGGACCAAAAATTCGACTGGAAAAAAACACAACGATCATAGGGCAATCTCAACAGAGGACAGCCAGAGAATTTCTAGAAGCATGGCACTCATCCACTCACTTCCATCAACAAACACATCGAGCCTGACCAACCTACCGGGACACTACAACGAGCAAACAGAGACAGCAACTGGAAGCAGCAGAAACGGAATCAAATGCATTCCAGAAGATACAATACAGCAGCATTTACAGGAGGCCTCAAGGCATTGGACATGTCGCCGAGACATCTGCACATCAACTTCTGAACACTTCAACTCCCCCTCCCACTCCTCCCAGGACATACAGGTCCTGGGCCTCCTCTATTGCCTCTTCCTTATCATCCTCATCTCCCGCCTCTGAGTCCTCCAAACCTGTGGCATCAATATGGATTTCACAAGTTTCCTCATTTCCCCACCCCAACATTATCCCCGCTCCAACCTTCCATTTCAGCACCACATTCATGACCAATCCCACCTGACAATCCTTCTGTTCCACCTACCTTCTGCACCCTCCCCTCCGACCTATCACCATGACCCCCGCCCATCTTCTTATGGCTCTCTCGGCCACCTTCGCCCAGCCCGACCCCCCATGTGATTTATTTCTCCACCCCCTCAGCTCATAGTCTCATTATTGATGAAGGGCTTTTTCCCCCTGAAACGTTGCTTTTCTTGCTCCTCAGATGCTGCCTAACGTGCTGTGCTTTTCCAGCACCACACTCTCAACAGAAATGACAACAGTAATAATTGCAAAATGATAGCAACGGCGTTGCGTTTGCTCTCATCTGTTATGTGAAAATTGTTGCTGGTCTTGAACAGATTGCCAACATGATATCTTCAACTTCAATTTAGGAAGCAACAAAGTCTACCTGAACTCCACTTATATGCCCAGATGATGAGGGAGATTAGAGACAAAAGAGAAACAGCAGAATCATTCAGCAAAGTTTACCATAACTCTGTGAAAATTCCAAGGATGGTGAGATCGTAATCAAACACAAGACAATGATCAAGAAAATTGGAAATAATGGCATAGCCAGAAATGTCACTGCTCAGCAACTCAGCAGTTTCATGATAGATGACAAAGGAGTGCTACAAAGGCTGGTGGTACTCCAGATAGAGAAATCTGGATTGCACCATGGGACAATTTCCCATGGCCAATCCCACCCTAACCTGCACATCCCTGGGCACTATGGGACAATTTCCCATGGCCAATCCACCCTAACCTGCACATCCCTGGGCACTATGGGACAATTTCCCATGGCCAATCCACCCTAACCTGCACATCCCTGGGCACTATGGGACAATTTCCCATGGCCAATCCACCCTAACCTGTACATCCCTGGGCACTATGGGACAATTTCCCATGGCCAATCCACCCTAACCTGCACATCCCTGGGCACTATGGGACAATTTCCCATGGCCAATCCACCCTAACCTGCACATCCCTGGGTACTATGGGACAATTTAGCATGGCCAATCCACCCTAACCTGCACATCCCTGGGCACTATGGGACAATTTAGCATGGCCAATCCACCCTAACCTACACATCCCTGGGTACTATGGGACAATTTCCCATGGCCAATCCCACCCTAACCTGCACATCCCTGGGCACTATGGGACAATTTCCCATGGCCAATCCACACTAACCTGCACATCCCTGGGCACTATGGGACAATTTCCCATGGCCAATCCACCCTAACCTACACATCCCTGGGTACTATGGGACAATTTCCCATGGCCAATCCACCCTAACCTGTACATCCCTGGGCACTATGGGACAATTTCCCATGGCCAATCCACCATAACCTGTACATCCCTGGGCACTATGGGACAATTTCCCATGGCCAATCCACCCTAACCTGCACATCCCTGGGCACTATGAGACAATTTCCCATGGCCAATCCACCCTAACATACACATCCCTGGGTACTATGGGACAATTTAGCATGGCCAATCCACCCTAACCTGCACATCCCTGGGCACTATGGGACAATTTAGCATGGCCAATCCACCCTAACCTACACATCCCTGGGTACTATGGGACAATTTAGCATGGCCAATCCACCCTAACCTGCACATCCCTGGGCACTATGGGACAATTTAGCATGGCCAATCCACCCTAACCTGCACATCCCTGGGCACTATGGGACAATTTCCCATGGCCAATCCACCCTAACCTGTACATCCCTGGGCACTATGGGACAATTTCCCATGGCCAATCCACCCTAACCTGCACATCCCTGGGCACTATGAGACAATTTCCCATGGCCAATCCACCCTAACATACACATCCCTGGGTACTATGGGACAATTTAGCATGGCCAATCCACCCTAACCTGCACATCCCTGGGCACTATGGGACAATTTCCCATGGCCAATCCACCCTAACATACACATCCCTGGGTACTATGGGACAATTTAGCATGGCCAATCCACCCTAACCTGCACATCCCTGGGCACTATGGGACAATTTAGCATGGCCAATCCACCCTAACCTGCACATCCCTGGGCACTATGGGACAATTTCCCATGGCCAATCCACCCTAACCTGTACATCCCTGGGCACTATGGGACAATTTCCCATGGCCAATCCACCCTAACCTGCACATCCCTGGGCACTATGAGACAATTTCCCATGGCCAATCCACCCTAACCTACACATCCCTGGGTACTATGGGACAATTTAGCATGGCCAATCCACCCTAACCTGCACATCCCTGGGCACTATGGGACAATTTAGCATGGCCAATCCACCCTAACCTACACATCCCTGGGTACTATGGGACAATTTCCCATGGCCAATCCCACCCTAACCTGCACATCCCTGGGCACTATGGGACAATTTCCCATGGCCAATCCACACTAACCTGCACATCCCTGGGCACTATGGGACAATTTCCCATGGCCAATCCACCCTAACCTACACATCCCTGGGTACTATGGGACAATTTCCCATGGCCAATCCACCCTAACCTGTACATCCCTGGGCACTATGGGACAATTTCCCATGGCCAATCCACCCTAACCTGTACATCCCTGGGCACTATGGGACAATTTCCCATGGCCAATCCACCCTAACCTGCACATCCCTGGGCACTATGGGACAATTTCCCATGGCCAATCCACCCTAACCTGCACATCCCTGGGCACTATGAGACAATTTCCCATGGCCAATCCACCCTAACCTACACATCCCTGGGTACTATGGGACAATTTAGCATGGCCAATCCACCCTAACCTACACATCCCTGGGTACTATGGGACAATTTCCCATGGCCAATCCCACCCTAACCTGCACATCCCTGGGCACTATGGGACAATTTCCCATGGCCAATCCACCCTAACCTGTACATCCCGGGACACTATGGGACAATTTCCCATGGCCAATCCACCCTGACCTGCACATCTCTGGGCACTATGGGACAATTTCCCATGGCCAATCCACCCTGACCTGCACATCTCTGGGCACTATGGGACAATTTCCCATGGCCAATCCCACCCTAACCTGCACATCCCTGGGCACTATGGGACAATTTCCCATGGCCAATCCACCCTAACCTGCACATCCCTGGGCACTATGGGACAATTTCCCATGGCCAATCCCACCCTAACCTGCACATCCCTGGGCACTATGGGACAATTTCCCATGGCCAATCCACCCTAACCTGCACATCCCTGGGCACTATGGGACAATTTCCCATGGCCAATCCACCCTAACCTACACATCCCTGGGTACTATGGGACAATTTCACATGGCCAATCCCACCCTAACCTGCACATCCCTGGGCACTATGGGACAATTTAGCACGGCCAATCCACCCTAACCTGCACATCCCTGGGCACTATGGGATTCAATTTGGGAGGCCATTTACAGAAATTTTCCGGGTCTCACCGAACACAGGATTAATCCCGTGTTACTGGAGGGTTGTCAAAGTGACATCACCGTTTGAGAGGCGGACCAAGGATAACTCAGGAAACTACAGAACTCTCAGCTTGATATCAAAGAAACTGCTGCAGAACATAATACAGGATAAGCTAATAATACTTGTAGAGAAAAATAGGTTGGTACAAGGCAGTCACTGGAGTGGCATGTTGGCACAGTGTTTCGCAGTGCTATCTCCCAGTGCCAAGGCTCCAGGCCTGTTTCCAGCCTCGGGCAACTGTCTGCGTGAAGTTTGCACATTATCCCCGTGTCTGCGTCGGCGTGTTCTGCGTCCTCCCACAGACCAAAGAGGGGCAGGTCAGGGTGGATTAACCATGCTAAATTGCCCATAGTGTTCAGGGGTATGTAAGTTAGTTCAAAGTTTGGGAGAAGATTTGTAGCTCGGGTGCTCGTTGTTGTGCTTCTGTTCGCCGAGCTGGGAGATTTTGTTGCAAACATTTCGTCTCCTGTCTAGGTGACATCCTCAGTGCTTGGGAACCTCCTGTGAAGCACTTCTGTGATGTTTCCTCCGGCATTTGTAGTGGTTTGTCTCTGCCGCTTCCGGTTGTCAGTTCCAGCTGTCCACTGCAGTGGCCGGTATATTGGGTCCAGGTCGATGTGTTTGTTGATAGAATCTGAGGATGAGTGCCATGCCTCTAGGAATTCCCTGGCTGTTCTCTGTTTGGCTTGGCCTATAATCGTAGTGTTGTCCCAGTCGAATTCATGTTGTTTGTCATCTGCGTGTGTGGCTACTAAGGATAGCTGGTCGTGTCGCTTCGTGGCTAATTGGTGTTCATGGATGCGGGTTGTTAGCTGTCTTCCTGCTTGTCCTATATAAGTTAGGTACATTAATCAGGTTAAATCTCTGATGTAGTTTGAAGAAGAAACACAGAGAGACAATACAGGCTGAATGGTACTTACTTCAGAGGAGTACAGAAGCAAAGGAACACCTGGAGTCAAGTGCATAATTCCCTGGGGGGTGGGGGAGGCACATTGTAGCAGTTGTTAAGAAGGGGTGGCTCAGTGGTTGCCACTCCTGCCTCGCAGCACCAGGGACCCAGGTTGAATTCCAGCCTCATGCGATTTTCTGTGTGGAGTCTGCACTTTCTCCCCGGGTGGGTTTCCCCGTGGTCCTACGATTTCCTTCCACGATCCAAAGATGCGTGGATCACGTGAATCGGACATGCAAAATTCCGCATCATGTGAGGTGCATTAGTCAGAGGGAAATGGTTCTGGGTGAATTGCTCTTTCGAGGGTCGGTGTAGACTCGCTGTGCTGAAGGCCCTGTTGGCAGATTATGGGAATCTAATCTAATCCAAGGCTTATAGGATCCTTGCGTTTATGAACAGAGGAAGAGAGTTAAAAACAATATAAGCCAGTGATGCTACACCTTTACAAGCCATTGGTCAGGCAACAATTGGGGTATTGTGTTCAGTTGTGGGCACTGCTGTTAAGAAAGGATGTTAAAACCCTAAAGAAAGCTCAAAGGAGATTTATTAGAATGATGCCAGGAATGAGGGACTTTCCTTAAAAGATGAGAGAAGCTAAGCACATCCACTTTGGAACAGCGAAGATTAAGAGAAGACATTATTCAAACCTATGAACAGTTTTGACTGTATCAAAAAGAGCATTCTGTCTCCAGTGGCTGACATGTCAAAAACAATGTGAAGATTGTCAACAAGGCAGTGAGATCAGGAGAAGATTCTTTGCTCAGAGACTTGTTCGGATTTGGAATGCACTGACTGGGCGAGTGGTGGAAACAGATTTAGACTCATAGAGTCATAGAGATGCACGCCATTCGGTCCAATCCGTACATGCCGAACAGATATCCCAAACCAATCTAGTCCCACCTGCCAGCACCCGGGCCATATCCCTCCAAACCCTTCCTATTCATACACCCACACAAGTGCCTTTTAAATGCTGTCATTGAACCAGCCTCCACCACTTCCTCTGACAGCCCATTCCATACACATACCACCATGCACTTTGTGTGAAAACGTTGCGTTCTTAGGTCTCTTTTACAGCTTTCGCCTCCCACCCTAAACCTATGCCCCTCTAGTTCTGGACTCCCCCACCCCAGGGAAAAAGACTTTGTTTATTTATCCTACCCGTGCCCCTCATAATTTTGTAAATATCTATAAAGTCACTCCTCACTCTTCGATGCTCCAGGGAAAACAGCCCTAGTCTGTTCAGTCTCTCCCTGTAGCTCAGATCTTCCAACCCTGGCAACATCCTTGTAAATCTTTTCTGAACCCTTTCAAGTTTCACAACATCTTTCCGATAGGAAGGAGACCAGAATTGCATGCAATATTCCAACAGTAGCCTAACCAATGACCTGTACAGCCACAACATGACCACCCAACCCCTGTACTCAATACTCTGACCAACAAAAGAAAGCATACCAAACGCCTTCTTCACTATCCTATCTACCTGCAACTCCACTTTCAAGGAGCTATGAACCTGCACTCCAAGGTCTCTTTGTTCATGAACACTCCTTAGGAAATTACCATTAAGTGTATAAGTCCTGCTGAGATTGGCTTTCCTAAAATGTGGTACCTCACATTTATCTGAATTAAACTCCATCTGCCACTTCTCAGCCCATTGGCCCATCTGGTCCAGATCCTGTTGTAATCTGAGGGAACCCTCTTCGCTGTCCACTACACCCTCCAATTTTGGGGTCATTTGCAAACTTACTAACTGTACCCCTTATGCTCACATCCAAATCATTTACATAAATGACACAAAGTAGAGGACCCAGCACTGATCCTTGTGGCACTCCACTGGTCACAGGTCTCCAGACTGAAAAACAACCCTCCGCAACCACCCTCTGTCTTCTACCTTCGAGCCAAGTCTGTATCCAAATGGGTATTCTCCCTGTAATGCGTGAGACCTAACCTTGCTAACCAGTCTCCCATGGGGAACCTTGTCTGAAGTCCATATAGATGACATCTACCGCTCTGCCCTCATTAATCTCTTTGTTACTTCTTCAAAAAACTCAATCAAGTTTGTGAGACATGATTTCCCACGCACAAAGCCATGTTGACTATCCAAAATCAGTCCTTGCCTTTCCAAATATATGTCCATGTTGTCCCTCAGGATTCCCTTAAACAACTTGCCCACCACCGAGGTCAGGCTCACCGGTCTATAGTTCCTTGGCTTGTCCTGAGCACCCTTTTTAAACAGTGGCACCACCTTAGCCAACCTGCAGTCTTCTGGCACCTCCCCTCTGACCACTGATGGTGAAAATATCTCAGCAAGAGGCTCAACAATCACTTCTCTAGCTTCCCACAGAGTTATAGGGTGTACCTGATCAGGTCCTGGGGATTTATCCACCTTTATATGGGTTTACATATGAGGTTTTGTAAGAGAGCAGGGTGTATATTTGAAAGTGATTAATTTAAAAGTCCACCGAGGTAGGATGGGAGAGTGGAACTACTGGGCAGTTCTTTCCAGACCTTGTTCAGTCACGATGGGACCAATGGCCTCTACCTGTACTGTAAAGTTCTGCGACATCCTTACAATTTCTGAGGCCTTATTGAGGAATCTTTTCAAATTTGGCAGAAGGGATCAGCTGTTGCAGTGAGAAACGCAATACTGATGAGTGGACCCCACAACCATTGACATGTTACCCACTTCTTTCACAGAGTTGAATCATCAGGGACGCGAACAAACAAGGAATGACTCATAACTCCATTCGTGGATGTATGGATCATGGAAGGTCTGAAAAATATGATCAACAGAAACTCTGTTGTGGGTTTTACAGAGACTTCTGTTGGATTTCAGTATCATTCCTTTTCCAATCACTAATCCGGACAATTGGATTAACTGACCTGGTGACATCCATGAAGAGATGTACGTGACTATGGGAAAATGGGCTCAGAACACGGGTTCTGGCTTCCAGTCCATGACTGTTGAGTACCAATTGGTGAGCTGTACGTTCAGTTTCCTAATCGATTGAGTCACTGACCCCACTGAAAGAACGGTTTTTGACAAAGCTGTTGCTCCTGTCCCAGTAGGATCTATTGCAGCAGTTAGGCTATTTATTCTCAAACATCGCTTCGGTCCCACTCTGACTCGACACGACATTCCCCGTCAACACCATCTACATTTGGTGTAAAACTCGTTTTGTTCATCAGGACACCAATGCTGATGGGTTTGTTGAGGGTTTATGATAAATACAACACTTGTGCACTAGAATCACCCAGACTCACTGCTAGTCTGTCCTCTGGTACCTTTTGTTTTGACATTTTCTTTAAAGGTGCTACTGGATATTTCTGGGCAAGGTTGGGTTGATGGTCAGTCTCTTTTCTTTGAGGTGAGTGAGTGTAAACGTATATTTTTCCTAATAATTAACAGAATAATTGCTGTGAGTAGATATTTCAGAGTCCTATGTAAATGGTCTCTGAACTTGGATTGAGTTGCCATGTATTGTAGTGTTTGTGCAGCAATTGAGGTTGTGCAACTGAAACCCAATGTGTTCGCAGATATCAGATGAATGATCACGAGAGTATTCTACAATCAAAGAAATATAAGACATATACAAGCCACAAAAGTATGAAGCTTCTGGAAATAGTGAAGAGGAAAATCACAGATTTCCTTCAGCTCTGCATTTCTGGGTCACTGGGATTCTCGCCCTTGTTGACACTCCTCAGTCCTTTACCAACTCGACTTATTAATAAAAGATGTCTGTCTGTCAGTGCGCTGAACAATATCATTAACAGAAATGGGGACATTGAGGTTAAAATTGTGTCAAATCGCCATCCACCCGGGCTCGGTATAATTACTGGGCTTTACAGAACAGAATCATGGTTCATTGTCAATTTATTCTGCAGGTTCATATACAAAGTAGAAAGGAATATTTTTTCACGAGCAGTAGAATGTCATTGCTAGAACCCCAAAGATGCAATTTTCTCAGTACAATATTTAATTTTCATTTCCCGGCAGCAGATGAATACAAATTGATCTAAGCAGAAACTGACAGTGAACCAGACGGCACAATCTGTGGCTGCACAACTGAGGACACTGAGAATGCTACAGACAGGGGTGGTGTCCAAGAAACATAATGGGAAATAAGAAATATTAACTTGACTCAGTATCACCTCGATAATAAGGAGCAGTAGATTCGCCACTGCCATAGCGAGGAGATAACACGTGATGCAATTGCTCAGGCCACACTTTAGCCGATACAAGATTATAATCGCTATGAGATTGACTGCAAGATTGGGAGATTAAGTAAATGAAATTAGTCACACAGGAATTTCTGTCCATGAACCTACATTGTCAGTGTTGAATTGAGCATCTATAACGATAGACTGAATCCAATCAGATATTTAGAAATTTTAGTCACAGTTTGAAATCTTCTCAATATGCTCTACTTTGATTATAAGACCATAAGGCCATAAGACATAGGAGTGGAAGTAAGGCCATTCGGCCCATCGAGTCCACTCCACCATTCAATCATGGCTGATGGGCATTTCAACTCCACTTACCCGCGTTCTCCCCGTAGCCCTTAATTCCTCCAGACAACAAGAATCTATCAATCTCTGCCTTGAAGACATTTAGCGTCCCGGCCTCCACTGCACTCAGCGGCAATGAATTCCACAGGGCCACCACTCTCTGGCTGAAGAAATGTCTCCGCATTTCTGTTTGGAATTGACCCCCTAGATTCACCTAAGCTACACATTTTTGGACTGTGGGAGGAAACCGGAGCACCTGGAGGAAACCCACGCAGACACAGGGAGAATGTGCAAACTCCACACATTCAGTTGCCTGAGGTGGGAAGTGAACCCTGGTTACTGTGAGGCAGCAGGGCTAACCACTGTGCCACCGTGCTGCCTGAATTGTATTGGGATAGGGAGGGAGCAGCAACGTCTCACTGTGGGAGGGGCCATACAGGAAAACATTGTGATGAGGTCGACTTATTCAAGTAATTATAATATTAAAAGCATTCAATCACCATTGTCCTTCCAGATCATGAAGCTATTTCTGGTTAGAGAAAGATACAGTAGACCCCACTTACCCACACGGGATACATTCCGTGGAAGCCAAAAACCAGAGAAAGGAGCAAATCCATTCATTTAACTGAGAAAATTTCCTCCCCAGCAGCCCCCAGTTCCCCCGTTCTGGAAGGTTATCTATAATATGTATAGGCCGCAGTAAACTGCGGGTCCCTGAAACCACAGAAAACAAGTCTGTGGATGTGGAGGTCGCTCTGTACTGGTGGTGATTTAACTTGAGCGCCATCACACATCAGGTTGAGAAGATGAGTCCTTCATGTTAATCCCAGCTAGTGATGGGAATTGTAGGCATTACACTGCTTCACAAACTATCCTTTCAGCCAACTAAACTAAACCTTCACCCTACAATGGCGTTCGGTTCTATCTCGTTTCAAGGATTCACATTGACCTCTGGGGACTGAAGACACACAGCAAGTGACAGCTGAAGGGAAACAAAATCAGGACTTTTCACAAAATCTCTTGTGTGACATGAGGAGATGGATTGGTGACGATTCTCAGCCACTTTCTGATTGCCACAAAGTACATACAGACATCGAGTCATAGAGATGTACAGCATGGAAACAAACCCTTCGATCCAACTCGTCCATGCAGACCCAATCTAGTACTATATGCCAGCACCCGGCCGGTATTCCACCAGATCCTTCCTATTCCTATACCCATCCTAATGCCTTCCATATGTTGCAATCGTACCACTTCCTCTGGCAGTTCATTCCAGGCACGTATCACCATCTGCGTGAAAAAACTGTCCCTTAGGTCTCTTTTATATCCTTCCCCTCTCATCCAAAAACCATGCCCTCTAGTTCAGGACCCCCCCGAACCCATATTCACCCTGTCCATGAACCTCATGATTTTATCGACCTGTATAATGTCACCCCTCAGCCTCCGATGCTCCACAGAAAACAACCTCCACTGATTCAGCCTATCCCCAAAGCTCAAATCGCTCTATCCTGGCCAACATTCTTGTGTATTTGTTTCTGAACCTTTATAAATTTCACAACATCCTACCGATAGGAAGGAGACCAGAACTGCAGCAATATTCCAAAACTGTCCCAACCAATGTCCTGTACAGGTGCTATACGACCCTCGAACCCCTGCACTCAATACTCTGACCAATAAACATCATCCAAATGTTGGACATTGCTTTCCTTCCAGGGTTGATAATTAGTCAGCTGTTTCTGGAACAGTCCACTCTTGTTCTGTGACCCTCCTCAACAGAGTATTAATCAAAACTAGCAACCAACATGTCTTCCTGAAGGAAAAGCTTTCACGGTGAAAATATTAGTTACAAGAAACTTTCAATCCGCAGAGGGTGGTCAACTTGAGTTTCAGAATTTCCTGTCAATCCCTCCACAAAGAATCAGAAGTCAAAGTGTCAAATATCGCTGTGCAAGTTATTCAGTCATAGTGATGCATCAGATAACATTTGTGGGCAGAGAGAGACCATCTGAAATCTGGCAATGACAATACGAACTGATTTGGTTACTTGGCGGAAGGCAGGGTTGATTTTTTGACAAGCGTTATCAGGAGTATGAAAAATCGAATACATAAAGATACTGCAGTTGGGATGAAGTGATGGAGAAATTCTTAGAGCAGAGCGATTGGGAGGAGGGGCCCTTAGATGATTGGTCCTCATGGGAAATTCTCCAGTGTTTAAAATCTGATTCTCCAGTGTGTGATAAGACATGTGTACACTGGCGTGTGGACCATAGGAACATAGGAACAGGCATAATCCACTCACTCCCTCAAGTTTCTTTGATCATTCCTAACTCCATATATCTGCCTTTCGCCCGTATACCTTCAACACTTTGCTTCACAAATAGATGTTCATCGCAGATTTAAAATTAAGAAATTCCATTTGTTAAAGAGAATTCCAAACTTCTAAGACCCATTGTGTAGAGTTTTGCATCTCAATATCCCTCCTTAATGGTCTGGCCTGAATTCAAACACTATGTCCTTATCCTGATCCATAACCACTGGAAGTAGTTTATCTTTATCTACCCTGTCTTTTCCCATTAATATCTTGAAGACTTTGATAGATCATGTCTTCACCTCTGGAGGAAATGGTTACATTTTTACAGTCTCTCCTCATAACTGAACCTAGACATCAAGGTATCATTCTTGTAAACCTACGTTGTACTACTTCGAAGAGCAATCTGCCCTTCCTAACGTCTGGTGTCGAGATCTGCCCGCCGTTCCCCAAACAGGGACTAACCACTTTGTCTATTCCTAACAGCTCACTCCACTACGAGTTGTGCATTCTCCAATCACAGCCCAGAGACACAAGAGCAGGTCTACACCTCCTTCAACACACCCAACACCTCCTACCTCTGATATAGGCATTTCTCTCAGTATATTCCAGCCATGAAAATGCGATCTGGGTTTAAGATGCTGGGCAAAAGTTTCAGAATGCAACAGGAATAAAAAGGCTGATGTCCTCCCTTCAGGTTAATAGCAGCTGTTTGCGGGAGTCCCAGGCCAAGCCTACATATTCGACACAACAGAAGCAAAAGATGTTGCCCATTGGCAATATAAGACTCTGAGCTGATGAAGGAGATGGGGATTCGATAGTGAGCAGTGAATAAAGGAATCTTAGCAAATAAGTGTAAAATGGTGAGTGGACGAGTGGAAGGCAATCAGTGATAACTGACCCAGAATGGTGTTTTGCTGTCTGTTAGGAGACAATGGGATATAGGAAGAGTAAGGAAATACGCTGAAGGGAGAATATAGGAAATTTGGCAGCAGGTTGAAAAGTAATCCCTCAAAGGTAGCAATTTCTCCGTGTGCCACAAGCACATGAGAGTGGGATCACAAGGGTCGAGCAGCTGGATGCGAGACTGAGGCTCTGGAGTTGCAATGCAGGAAGATTCATATTTCTGCATCGTTGGAATCTCTTCTGAGGTAAACGTCACCCGTACAAGAAAGATGGATTGCACCTCAGTTGGAACAGAACCAATATCCTGGTGAGGACATTTACTCCAGCTGCTCAGGAGGCTTTTCAACGTAGAAATTGCCTGGAAGGGTGTGAGCAATGAGATAGTGAGAGAAGTGCTAAGTCTAAGGCAGGTACCGTTTAGTAAGGGGAGCACGTCAAATAGTGAAGGCAGGAAGCGAACAACAGGCAACGAGCTAAAACTGATAAGTCAAAGGTCTTTTAGTGCGATGTGAGAGGCCCAACAGATAAGGCAGATGAACTTATGGCATGGCTGGAGACATGTCACCGGGGCATCATAACTATTACAGAAACATAGAGACATAGAGATGTACAGCATGGAAACAGACCCTTCGGTCCAACCCGTACATGCTGACCCAGATATCCCAAGCCAACCTAGTCCCACCTGCCAGCACCCAGCCCATGTCCCTCCAAACTCTTCCTATTCATATACCCATCCAGATGCCTTTTAAATGTTGCAACTGTACCAGCGTCCACCACTTCCTCTGGCAGCTCATTCCATACACATACCACCCTCTGGGGGAAAAAGTGGCCACTTAGGTCTCTTTTATATCTTTCCCCTCTCACCCCAAACCGATGCCTCTCTAGTTCTGGACTCCCCGATCCCAGGGAAAAATCTTTGCCTATTTACCCTATCCATGCTCCTCATAATTTTGTAAACCTCTATAAGGTCACCCCTCAGCCTCCGACGCTCCAGGGACAACAGCCCCAGCCTGTTCAGCCTCTCCCTGTAGCTCAGATCCTCCAACCCTGGCAACATCCTTGTAAATCTTTTCTGAACCCTTTCAAGTTTCACAACATCTTTCCGATAGGAAGGAGACAAGAACTGCATGCAATATTCCAACACTGGCCTAACCAATGTCCTGTACAGCCGCAACATGACCTCCCAACTCCTGTACTCAGTACTTTGACTGATAAAGGAAGACGCCTTCTTCACTATCCTATCTACCTGCAACTCCACTTTCAAGGAGCTATGAACCTGCACTCCAAGGTCTCTTTGTTCAGCAATACTCCCTAGGACCTTACAATTAAGTGTATAAGTCCCGCTAAGATTCGCTTTCCTAAAATGCCACATCTCGCATTTATCTGAATTAAACTCCATCTGCCACTTCTCAGCCCATTGGCCCATCTGGTCCAGATCCTGTTGTAATCTGAGGTAACCCTCTTCGCTGTCCACTCCACCTCCAATTTTTGTGCCATCTGCAAACTTGCTAACTTTACCTCTTATTCTCGTATCCAAATCATTTATGTAAATGACAAAAAGTAGAGGACCCAGCACCAATCCTTATGTCACTCCACTGGTCACAGGCCTCCAGTCTGAAAAACAACCCTCCACCACCACCCTCTGCCTCCTACCTTTGAGCCAGTTCTGTATCCAAATGGCTAGTTCTCCCTCTATTCCGTGAGACCTATCCTTGCTAATCAGTCTCCCATGGGGAACCTTGTCGAACACCTAACTGAAGTCCATATAGATCAAAGGATTGGCAGGGATGTCTGATTATTTACAAAGCAGTGATTACTAATGCTCACAGTGCTGTTGGATTTTTAAGGTTGGGTATTCACTCATGCTACTGATTCATATTCAGTGTGTTACACATTTCTTTGGATCGCCCTGGTCAGTGTCGAACTCTGAATGCAATGATATTTGGACAGTGAATCCCTCCAATGGGTGGCCATTGGGTCAAGTGATTATGTTAGTGAATTAACTTTGCAAAATTGCACAGTGACAGCAGATCTGTGTAATGCATGTAGTACTCCCAGTGTTCTGATCCACACACAGTATACTGCGTTCGTTTCCTACTTCCTCTGGGCAGTCCTTTCCACTCGGATCAGAGTTAATAGTGCGCAGTGCTGGTGGGCATCAAAGATTCGGAGAGTTGGCCAAGTGTGTGAGACACCCGGCTGGTGTTCAGTCGAGAAATCCTGACAAATAGCAAAGCGTCACTCATTCAAGATACAGCAATGACATTGGGTGCTGGAACCTCAAACAGAAAGGAAGAACAGAAGATGTAGGAGAAACTGAGCACGTCTGGCAGGGTCTGTCGAACCCACTGACAATCGCTCAGAACCCAAAGAAAGGTATCAAAGAAGGGCCCTGGACTCAAAACGTTAACTCTGTTTTCTCTCTCTCTCTCTCTCTCCACGGATGCTGTCAGATCAGCCACTTTTCTGTACAATTTCTGTTTTCACTACCTATCTAGAAGGCTTCTTTGAGCAAAGTGTTCAGCTAGACTCTGTGGACTCAAAGGCTGATCTCTGATGCAGTAGAATACTCAACATGTGGGTTCAAGGTTGCCCTGATGGGCTGTTCTCCTCAATCCCTTCCCTCACCTGATACGGAGTGACCCCTAGGTTAAACTACCTCTAATCATCTCCTTCTTAAGAGGATCAATAGCCCTGTTTGTTGAGACCATGGTGACTACCACTTAACAACCTAAAAGAGTCATGCTTTAATATGAAAGTGAGTGTCAATCCCTCAGCAAAAGCAGTCAGCAAATAAACCTGACAGAACTGCAGACGCTGTAAATCAGCAAGTTAAACAAAAATAACTGGAACAGCTCAACGGTTCTGGCAACATCTGTGTAGAGCCATCAGTGCGTTATGGACCAGGCCGGACCTCGCTAAAACATCTCAAGAAAGTAGCCCAGACTCAAATTTTACCAGTTGTCTTAAGCAGATGCAACATGTGTATTCCAGGAGTGATGCAGCTGGTCAAACCACCTAGTTTTAAACAAACAGAATTTATTCATAGAACATAGAACATTACAGCGCAATACAGGCCCCTCGGTCCTCGATGTTACACCGCCCTGTCCTACTAATCTGAAGCCCATCCCACCTACACTATTCCATGTACGTCCATTTGCCTGTCCAATGACGACTTAAATGCACTTAAACTTGGCGAATCCACTACCGCTGCAGGCAAAGCATTCCATACCCTTACTACTCTCTGAGTAAAGAAACTCCCTCCCCTCACTTTAAAGTTGTGTCCCCTCGTGTTTGCTGTCCCCATACTTGGAAAAAGGCTCTCCCTGTCCACCCTATCTAACCCTCTGATTATCTTATATGTCTCTATTAAGTAACCTCTCAACCTTCCTATCTCTAACAAGAACAGCCTCAAGTCCCTCAGCCTTTCCTCGGAAGACATTCCCTCCATACCAGGCAACATCCAAGTAAATCTCTGCACCCTATCCAAAGCTTCCACATCCTTCTTATAATGCGGTGACCAGAACTGTACACAATACTCCAAGTGTGGCCGTACCAGAGCTTTGTACAGCAGCAGCATAACCTCCTGGTTCCGGAACTCAATCCCTCTATTAATAAAGGCCAAAACACTGTATGCCTTCTTAACAACCCCGTCAACCTGGGTGGCAACTTTCAGGGATCTGTGTACATGGACACCGAGATCTCTCTGCTCAACTGCACTCCCAAGAATCTTACCATTAGCCCAGTACTTTGCATTCCGATTACTCCATTCAAAGTGAATCACCTCACACTTGTCCACATTAAACTCCATTTGCCACCTCTCAGCCCAGCTCTGCATCCTATCTATGTCTCTCTGCAACCTACTACATCCTTTGTCACTATCCACAACTCCACCGACCTTAGTATCATCCGCAAATTTACTAACCCACCCTTCTAAGCCCTCATCCAGGTCATTTATAAAAATAACGAACAGCAGTGGACTCAACACCGACCCTTGCGGTACGCCGCTAGTAACTGGACACCAAGATGAACATGTTCCAACAACTACAACCCTCTGTTTTCTTTCAGTAAGCCAATCACTGATCAAAACTGCTATGTCTCCCACAATCCCATTCCTCCACATTATGTATAATAGCCTACGGTGGGGAAACTTATCAAACACCTTGCTGAAATCCATATACACCACATCAACCGGTTTACTCTCATCTACCTGTTTGGTCACTTTGTCAAAAAACTCAATGAGATTCGTTAGGCACGACCTACCCTTCACAAAACCATGCTGACTGTCCCTGATCAGATTATTCTCTTCTAGATGGTTATAAATCCTCTCTCTTATAACCTTTTCCAACAATTTACCAACAACTGAAGTGAGACTCACTGGTCTGTAATTACCAGGGTTGTCTCCACTATCCTTTTTGAACAAGTGAACTGCATTTGCTATCCAACAGTCCTCAGGCACTATTCCTGTAGACAATGATGATTTGAAGATCAATGCCAAAGGCTCGGCAATCTCTTCCCTTGCTTCCTAGAGAACTCTAGGATAGATCCCATCCGGCCCAGGGGATTTGTCTCTTTTCACACTCAAGATTACGGTAGATTCACAAGATTACAGAATAAAACACAAACATAAGAGGACAGAATATCGAATCAGTTACTCTTTCTGAAAGAATAACAGACTAACCAACTTATTGTTGCTGTTCCGAATACTTGTAACAATCTCCGGTAATTGTCCTTTGGACAAAACGTCAAATGGACTCCATTACAAATACAGATACAAATAATGGCCTACAAAAATGAATGCATACAGTACTTTGCTCTTCACAAAGGAGAACACAAATAAAGCTCCGATAATATTGGGGGAACTGAGAGTCCAATGATAGGGAGAAATCATAGAGGCCGTTCTGCCCATTGAGTTCGTACCAGAAAACAAATTGCCCTCTACCTAAACAAGTCCCACCTTCCACCATTTAGTGCATAGCCTTGAATCGTATAACATATCAAGTGCTTCCCCAAATACCTTTTAAAGCTTGTGAGGTTTCTGTGTCCACTAACCACATAGCCAGTGCATTTCCTTACACCACCACAGTTTCGGAGAACCCCTCAAACCCCCTTTAAACCAAATGCGTTTCACTATACAATCATCCCTGCTTGTTGCTAACACTTCAGTGAGGGAACAGTTGCTTTCTGTCCAGTTTACCATGCTACTCATAATCTGTGCAAACCTCACCCAGGTCTCCTTCGACCTTCTCTGCTCGAAAGAGAAAGTGAATTATACCAGGGTGAGTGAGAAAATGGTATTGTTCAAACTGCTGAGATTAAACGCAGATACATACCTGAGGCCCAATAACTGATATCCCAGATAAATTAAGGAAATGGTCCATGAATGCATTAGTAGTCACCTTCAAAGACTCTAGGAACAAGCGAGAACTGCAGATGCTGGAGATTTGAGTCGAGAGTGTGGTGCTGGAAAAGCACAGCAGGTCAGGCATCATCCAAGGAGAAGATGATGAACGGCTGTTGTCTGAAACGTCGATTATTCTGCTCCTCGGATTCTGCCTGACCTGCTGGGCTTTCCTAGCACCACACTCTCGACCTTTCAAGATCCTATTGACTCAGGAACGTAAGAACGCAAGAATATGAGAGTGACCAGCAGCAACAGGCCATTCAGTCTCTTGAGACTGCTACACAATTCCATACGATCATAGTTCTTCTAAAGTTGGAGTCAAATTCACTTTCTTCCTCTCTCTCCGTAGCCCCTCAAGCCGCTGACAATTAAAAACCTCTCCAGCTCCACCTTAAATTTACTTAATGTCTCTGCATCAACCACTCTCTAAGAGAATGAATTCTGCAGATGCAAGATTCCTTAAGAGGAATAATTCCTCCACATCTCTGATTTAAATCTGCTCAATCATCATCCTCAATCAGTGACCCCTCATTGTAGATTGGCTCACATGAGGAAGCATCCTGCTTATGACCATTTTGTCAATGCCCTTTAGAACCTGATATTTCTCAATTAGATCTCGTCTGATTGTTTGAAACGATGAAATGTTGGCCTAAACTCCTCTATCTCTCTTCACAGAACAGTTCTGGATTAGGGGTGTTGTGGAATTGTTGGGTCACTGTATGTATTTGCAATGTTTGAAGTGAGAAAGTAGTTTATTAATGATGGTGAGACTGGCATCCGAATCGGAAATAATGCAGTTGTGGAGATTTCCTTTGTGTTTAACCTCCATCCCTGCACAGACATCCAAAGATATTTTAACGGTTTGCCCGAGACCATATTATCTCTAACAGGACCCAACAGCATGAATGCAAGAAGGATGCCCCCGCTTAGGGCGTTCGTCAGAACCAGGGGTCACAACCAAAGTTGTGCATTTGTTTCTCCAGACACTCCAGCACTCTTGAGAGGATTTGTAGCTTAGGTTGAGGATTCGGGTGTAGGTTTGCTTGCTGAGATTAGAGGCTCATTTCCAGACGTTTCGTCACCTTATTAGGTAACATCTTCAGTGGGCCTCAGGCGAAGCAATCCTGAAAATTCCTGCTTCCTATTTATACTAGATTAGATTAGACTTAGATTAAATTTACAGTGTGGAAACAGGCTCTTCGGCCCAACAAGTTCACACCGACCCGCCGAAGCACCACCCACCCATACCCCTACATTTACCCCTACCTAACACTACGGGCAATTTAGCATGGCCAATTCACCTGACCCGCACATCTTTGGGCTGGGGGAGGAAACCGAAGCACCCGGAGGAAACCCACGCAGACACGGGGAGAACGTGCAAACTCCACATGGATTTCTTTGGGTTTGGTGATGCCATTTCCTGTGAAGATACTATTTCCTGTGGTGAAGTCACTTCCTGTTCCTTCTCTCAGGGGGTGGTAGATGGGGTTTAACTCGATGTGCTTGTTGGTATCAACAAGAATTTTCAACATTGCTTAGCATGAGGCCCACTGAAGATGTTACCTAGTAAGGTAACGAAACGTCTGGAAATGAGCCTCCAAACCTCAGCGAACAAACCTTCATCCACTCCAGCAGTCTCTCGCTGTTCTTGAAAGTGCCTCCATTCTGGCCGATTCTCTGGACCTGCACTGTTGCAGTTTCCCGAAATATTTTCCAATCCATCTGGAGGTTTAAGATGGGCTGTCTCTGCAAGGACTCCATGAACAAAACTCTGGGTAAGGCGTTTAGAAGAACGTACCGGACCCCACTCTCATGTTAATGACTGTCTTTCTGTGCGGCTTTTCAAGTTGTGCCTAGACTGTTGACCTGCAAACACCAAGCATCACCATGTGTTCGTGTTCTACCTATCCCCAGAGTTGTCAAGGCACTGACCGTGACCTGCACAACACTCGGAGTAGTTAGACAACTCCATACCAACAACCGTCATCGGGGAATCTGCAAAGGAAAAGCATCGTTAAGCACCAATCCATCAAGAAGTGGTCATCACATAGTGTCCTCAAGACGCTGCAGGAAAAGGAGAGGGTGGATCCTGTCGCTTGTTACCTTGAGAAGGCTGTCGCAGGCATGTGGCAGAATGTTTCATCACCAGAACTTTCTCACAAGCACCAAGGCATTGTTTGGCTGTTGGTGAGAATTGCAGTCCCAGTGAGATCCTTCCTGTACGCTCTGTCGCTCAGTACCACCACACACTGCCCGAGAAATGTCTGCGGGTTAGTACAGGCTATCACCTCCTTCCTGAATCAGCCTTTACCAAGGAAGTCTGGGGGAAGATGCAATGGTTTGTATCGCGGTTCATCCCAAGCAGTTAAGTGACGTGGGACTCTGTGCTCCATGGTCCTGTTCCTGGGACGCACACCGAGAAAGCGATCGACTGCACCTGGAGGAACATTGAAACGGTGATAGACGCTCTTTGGTCTAACCTGAACATGTGGTCTTCCAGAACAATGAGTTGATACCGCCTGAGTGTTGCAGACTGGCCCATTCCAAGGACGAGGAATATATGCTCCAGGTACACTCAATCTTGGGACTGGGGGAAACAACATCATTTAAGGTCTTTCAGCCAATACCCAATGAGCTTCTGTTCAATTATCAGAACGCTTTAGTCAATTATCATGCCCTTTTAAATATAAACTTTGCTTGTAAGATGTATCTTGGCTTTCTTGGATAGATTCAAACTCTTACGATTTGGTTATCTTGCCATGCCAATTTCCTGAGGAAGGGCTTATGCCCAAATCTCCTGCTCCTTGGATGCTGCCTGACCTGCTGCGCTTTTCCAGCAACACATTTTCAGCTCATGCCAATGCACAGAACTGTACTGTGTTTTTGACAACTTATATATCAATATCTTCTTAAATGAATAACACATATTTTTGAATTCAAATGTAATTAATGAATACAGGACAATAGAACAGAAATAATTGTGACATGACTATCCCACCTGTATTTCTACGCATGTTTCTAACTCCATATTTAGTAACAACTTTTTAATGCAATAATATTGAAAGAAAGTTTCCTTTCAGTTCCGCTAGTTTCTTCAGAATATGTTTGTCCCAATGTTTCCAATGATATTTAGAAATATCACAGGTCTCTGGGGCAGTGCATCTAAAATCTTGAAGCGCTATTCTGGCAATTGCCACAAAGTTAACAATCTCAAAATGTACATATGATACGTTATTTACAATTCTGTTCGACTAAGATTAACAGAAAGCATTGACCAGTCATTAGCACTGCATAGAACTTCCAATTCATGTTAAGTAATTGGACTCCAACTACAGTCAACCCATTATTGGCCGTCAGTCTTCATCTAAAGTAATAAATCTCTAATCTCCTTTGAGACTCAGTCGTCCACACACAGAGACACACTCAGACACATACACACAGACATGCTCAGGCAAACAGATGCACACACATTCACGCCCAGCAAATCCTCCACCCCCCAAACACACGAGGCAAAATAAAGTGAGTGTGATGGTGTGATGAAGGTGTAAAGGGTACTGTACCTTTAAGGAAGTTGAAAACTAGCAAGGACTTATAGAAACACATAGAGTGCTGGAGAATGTAGAGTGTAACATGAGGTTCAGGACAGCTAACACTGGCTGAGATGCCTAGAGACAAAAACAAATTCAAATTCGGCCAATCAGTTTAAATGATACACCAAAATACCAACCTCCAATGAAATTTGAATTTCGGATATTGACAATATAAAAAATCAACAACACAATCCAATGTTTTAGTGTTTATGACCTTTTGTTGGGGGGTGTGGGTGGGAGAGAACGCCAAAGCATGTACAGACTGCATGAAACGCACCTCACTTAAAGTATCTTTACCTATCAATGATCTGTGAAACAGAAATCTCAAACATGAAGAAAATTGACAGAGGAAAATATAAAGCGAAGATTCAACAACTGCCTGATTTTGAAATTTGAACTTTTGGTAAATCATACTTTGGTGTTATATCAGAGTAGTATTATAGAAGGGAAGGGAAAAGATACGCTAGAGGAAGGAGTTGGAAATAGTTGTTAGTTAGGTATTCTCTGTTACATTTAAAGAAATGAAGTTTTTTAATTTTTACTTTAAATACTTCTTGATCACTCGCATTTTCACATGATGACTGCACGGGATAAATCTTTTCTGTTTTGCTGCTTTAAATTAAGCAGGGGGTTTTACCCGTGTGGTAACAATTGACGGAGGGATAAACTGAGAATGAAGTTCCGGTTTCTCTTCACATTGCAAATGGTTTAATTGAACTGATTCTCTTCTGTTCAGAATGTTGCTTCACAGTCTTTCTTCTTGCGAGGCTCTTAATGCTTTACAAGGGCCACGAGGATTGATTCACGGTTATAAACACTCTCTAACATCCTCATTAAATGGCTCATTTCACAGGAACTGCAGAAGGAAAACTGAACCAGGTTTCTCCTGGCTTAAAGCAACTTTTACTGCACAGAACAGAGAGATCTCCTGATCAGGTAAACATCCGAGGATTCTCTGGATCTTGTTAAGAGCCCGAATTGTCCAGCTGTCTGAGAAACCATCACATCATTGCTGACATGCAGAAAGTCTTTCTCATTGATAATTGTTTGGTATTTTTCAATCAACTACTTATTGTCACCAAAAGCTCCATCTGTAAGTAACACCATTCATGTGTGACCCCTTCAATCATTGTGTCACTCACACTGTCAGGTGAATTGCTTTTGCATCATGCAACCATCCTCTGTTTTTAAAATAGATTTTTTTTTCAGTTTTGCCACCAATTAGAACCCAGACTTTGAAAACAAAAATGTTCTTCAATTGCCTCGGCGCTTCAATAATTGAAATATCGCTCAAAAATGAATTTCCTGACTAAATATTTCATTTATCATTTCAACACAAAGGTGCTGACTGGAACAGAGCCGTGACTGTCTGAGAGTGTGAGCATAAAAATTAGATTCCCCTGCAGAGGGAGATCAAATTTTCTGTGCGCGCCCGCGTGTGTGTCTGTGTTTGTATGTGTGTAAGTGTGTGGGTGTCTGTGCGTGGGTGTTCATGGGTGTGGGTGTCTGTGTGTGCATGTGTGTGTGTGCGTGTTTGTGTGTGCATGTATGTGAGTGTGTGTGTCTGTGTTTGTGTGTGTATGTGAGTGTGTGTGTCTGTGTTTGTGTGTGTAGTGTGTGAGTGTGTGTGTGTGCACATGTGTGGAGTGTGTGTGACAGTGTGCGTGTGTGTGTGCTGATGGGGTTATCAGTTTGGATGGTGTTGTGAGTAGCTTCCCTACCTCTCTATCCTCTGAGGGTTTTCCCCCTTCACCACCCCATGTCCAGTGGTGTTGGGAGCCACCAGATGGTGAAATTGTATCACTTTCAACACAAGCAAGTTTGGTTGAATTATTCTGACGCTACATCCATTGACAGGAAGTTTATGATTGGTGTGTTGTTGCTTTCTGTTTTCATCCTTTTTATATCAATTCTGATTATAATTCCTTGTTTGTGCCTTTTGTAATATGTTGTTTATTCTATTGGTTATCTATTGCATGGGGTCTCACTCGCTCTGAAGGCAAGTAATTTCTCTGTTTTCTGAATATATTCAGACTTTACCACAAACAAGGCTCACACAAGTTCAACCCAAACTCTTGGTCAGGTACGTGGAAGACACTTTTGTTATCATCAAGTGAAGAGAAATCGAGAACACAGACCGTACTCACATGGATCAGAATTATGACAGAGAAGGAAACCAACAATCGACTCCCATTCTTGGATGTGATAGCACAAAGAACACCGAACGGTGAATGCAACATAAATGTAGACTGGAAAACCACACACACAGAGACCAGGTCCTGCATTACAACAGCAAACACCCAAACACAAGAAAGAGAAGTGGCATTCGGACCTTGTTCAAAACGCCTACAACACACTGTATCACTCCTGACCTACAAAGGGACGAAGAGGAATGAATGTACAGAATCTTCACCAAGAATGGATATCCCTCCAACCTCATCTGCAATTGTCTTACAGATAAACGTGACGAGGACATGCCATGACCTATCTCACTAACCGTACGACTTTGCATAAAATGTCTTAGAAATAACAGTCAGACTTCTCCACCCACTGGGATTCATAACAGCCCATAAACCGATGGCCACGTTCAGACAACAACTCACCAGAACAAAAGACGCTGTCCCCGTCATGTGTAAGGTCAAAGGGGAAACGGGCTAAAACTCACAATCCGCATCCGCATAGTGGGCGGCACGGTGGCACAGTGGTTAGCACTGCTGCCTCACAGCGCCTGAGACCCGGGTTCAATTCCCGACTCAGGCGACTGACTGTGTGGAGTTTGCACGTTCTCCCCGTGTCTGCGTGGGTTTCCTCCGGGTGCTCCGGTTTCCTCCCACAGTCACAAAGATGTGCGGGTCAGGTGAATTGGCCATGCTAAATTGCCCATAGTGTTAGGTAAGGGGTAAATGTAGGGGTATGGGTGGGTTGCGCTTCGGTGGGTCGGTGTGGACTTGTTGGGCCGAAGGGCCTGTTTCCACACTGTAAGTAATCTAATCCAATCTAATCCCCAATAGCAACCAGCCACAAAACACCACGACCACCTAACCCTAGTAGCCACACACACACAGATAAAAAGGGCCACAAATTCGACAGGAACAACACAACGATCATTGGACAAGCTAAGCAGAGGACAGCTGGGGAATTTCTAGATGCATGGCACTCATCCACGGACTCCATCAGCAAACACATTGGCCCGGTCACTACAGCAAACACCTGGAACCCGCAACCGAAATCAGCAGAAGAGGAACCAAATACATTCCAGAAGACAGAGCACAGCAGCGCTTCACAGGATTGAAGGTGTCACCGAGACAGGGGGGCGAAACATCTGCAAATCTATTTCCCAGCTGGGTAAAAATGCACTACAACAGCCAGCAGCCAAGCTAAATACCTTTACGCACACCTTGGATGGCGCACACTGCATTGGAGGGGGGGGGGAGGGATGTACTGACTGCAGAATACCTGAAGTGAAACATTTCTAGCAGCCTAGATTCTGAGATCACTTGGACTTGTTTTCAAGCTGAGATCTGTCACCATTGCATTGAATGGGGGAACAGGCAGAGGGGGGGGGGGGGGGCTGAATTTCCTGCTCCTGCCCCCCCGCTTTGCATGTTCTTACAGGACGCTACGATTTGTTGTGAGGAAGATTAATACATTTCTACCGGAATCACTTTTTAGATTTCTTTCCTTTACTACGCCCATCTCTGCTGTCCTTCCAAAGGGAGACTTGTGTCCACCTTGTAGCTGTGTTTTTGAAGTCACATGCGAAATATAGTAGATTCCTTTCCCTGGACCAGACCTCAAACTGCTGACGGTCTCAGATTTATATTACATGTCAATGTGATCGCATGGTATGGCGGGATTCAAAACCAATTTTATTCTTTACAACTTAGACTTTTTTAAAAAAAAACTACACACAAAATAGCAACAATAATAGTTACGAAGTAATTGTAACGGTATTGCATTTGGTATCATAAGTAAAATAAACCTTGTTTCTGGTGCTGATCAGATTCGGAACAGGATATTTTTCATCTTCAAGATCGGAAGCAGAAAGTCTCCAATTATATATCCAGGTAGATTATCAAGAAAAAAAAATAGCAGAATCATTGAACAAAGGTTACCAGAACTCTTAAGAAAATTTCAAGGTTGATGAATTATTAAGTACTGGTAATTAATGGTAATAATCCTGATGGAGGGCTTATGCCCAAAACGTCGAATTTCCTGTTCCTTGGATGCTGCCTGACCTGCTGTGCTTTTCCAGCAACACAGTTTCAGCTCTGATCTCCAGCATCTGCAGTCCTCACTTTCTCCCCATATCAACGGCAAGGCAATCATCGAGGGATCTGGCGGTAATGGTGCAGTTGGAAATGTAGCTGCTGACCAACTCAGCAATATCATCACAGATGACGAAGGGGTGCTACAAAGGGTTGGGGGCACTCGAGGTCGAGAGGTGGCCAGGTCCAGGTGGGATGCACTCTGGATTGCTGAGAGATAAAGGAGTTAAAGTGGGAAGGGCGTTGACAGAACATTTCCGGGTCTCACTGAACACAGGATTAATCCCGTGCGACTGGACACCGTCTTTTCAGAGAAGGACAGAGGAAACTACAGACCTCTCAACGTGATATGGAAACTGTGCAAACTGCTGCAGATCATAACGCAGGATAAGCTACAGAAAACTCGTCGAGAAAAATACGTTAATACTAGACAGTCAACGAAGTGGCATGATGGCTGTCTCCCAGCGCTGTCTCCCAGTGACAAGAATTCACGTTCGATTCCAGCATTGGGCGACTGTCTGATTGGAGTTTTCCCATTCTCCCCGTGTGTGCGTTGAACCTCCCCTGGATGCTCCGATCTCCTCCTACAATGCAACGGTGGGTGGGTTGGCCATGCTAAATTGTTCATAGTGTTCAGGGAGGTTTGTGTTAGGGGCATTAATCAGAGCTAAATATAGGATAGCAGGGACGGGGATGGGCCTGCGTGGGTTACACTACAGAGTGTCGTTGTGGACACGTTGGACCGAATGGCCTGTTACCATACTGTAGGGATTCTATAAAAGAAAGCATGGCTTTGTCAAGGGTGTGTAATTTCTGACAAGTTGAATTACATTCTTCAGCAAGTTGACTCAGGCGGTGGATGAAGATAGTGCTGTGAATGTGATGTGGTTGAAGTTTCAGAAAACATTTAATATGGTACCTCACGGCCAATTGGTTAGCAAATTACAGTTGTTTCTTACAGATTATACCTTGGCAGCATGGATTGGCAGTTGGCTAAAAGACAGAAAACAGGAAGTAGGTGTGTGGATAGGCATTTCTCAGGCTGGAGGCGAGGTGAAAATAACATTACATAGGGTGTGGGGAAGGAAGCGTTGCTTTTTCTGATTCAGATAAACGATTTGGAGATACTTTTGGAGGGCGAATTTGCAGCTGGTACTAACCTGGGGTGAATGGTGTATCGTGAGGATGATGGTGATAAAGGTCAGAGAGTTATTGACAAGTTGTCTATATTGGGGGAACATCTAGCACCTGAATTATCAATGCTGAGAAATGTGAAGTGATGCAGTTTGAGAAGAAACGCAGACTAACAAACATGAGGGGAGGACAGGAGCAGAGGAATATTCAGGGTCAAGTGTATAATTCTCTATGGGGGTCTGCAGGCAAGTTGTAACAGTTTGTTAGGAAGGCTTATTGGGTCCTCGCGTTTATGAACAGGTGTAGTGAGTTAAAAAAAGACAACAAACCAGTGATGCTAATCTCTACAAACCATTCATCAGACAACATTTGGGGTATTGTGTTCAGTTATGGGCACTTTTGTTAAAATCGCAAAGGAAATTTGCTGGAATGATGTCAGGAACGAGGGTCTTCCCCTACAAGATGAGAGAAGCTGGGCACGTTTGCCTTGCACCAGAGAAGATTAACAGAAGACCTTATTGCGGTGTTCAAAAACTATAGACAATTTGGACTGGGTCAGGAAGGATATTGTGTCTCCACTGGCTGGTAGGTCAGTAACTCGGGGTCACAATTTAGAGATTGTCAACAATTGAGAGGAGGGGGAAGTCCTTTGTTGTGATTTGAAATACACGTCCTGAGAGATTGGGGGAGGCAGATTCCACACTGGGTTTCGAAAGAGGGCAGGGCATATATTTGAAAGTGACAAACTTCGAAGACCACAAAGATAAGTTTGGAGAGTGGAACTATCTGGACAGTTCTTTCTTAAGTTGGTACAGTCGCGATGGGAGCAACGGCCTTTGTAAATTTCTATGATTTTCTTGCAATTTCTGAGATACCATTGAGAATGTTTTTTCAAATGAAGCAGAAATGATCAGTTGTGACAGTGAAAAACACCACATTGATGAATCGACCCCGTTACCGCTACATTGGTTCCCACTTCCTTCACAGAGGGAAATCTCCAGGGATTCCGACAGACAGGGAATTATTCATAACTCTGTCCATGGCTGTGTGGATCAAACATACGAACATGTAGGATCTGAAATGCATGATCAATAGAAGCTCTATTGTGGGTTTTGGGGAGACTGCATGGGATTCATTGTCACTCTTTCTTTCAATCACTAATCTGGCCAGTTATGTTAACTGACCTAGGGGCATCCATACAGAGCTGTAGGTGACTGTGAGGAACTGGGCAGAGAACCCATGGTCTGGCTTTCAGTCCATGACTGTTGAGCACCCATTGGCGAGCCGTTCATTGAGTTTCCTAATCGATTGAGTCACTGGCCCCACTGAAAGGACGGTTTTTGAAAAAAAGCTCAGATAAAACGCACAAAATCCGTTGCTCCAGTCCCAGCGGGAAATATTTGAACTGCCAATCAGGGTGATTATTCCCAAGCATGGTTTCTGACTTGGTCCTACGTTCCTCGTCACCATGTGGTGGAATGCTCCTTCTGTCCATCATGACACCAACACCAATGGCGAATCATTGATGAAGGTTGATGGCAAATACAACACTCATGCAATGGAATCACTCGGACTCACCGATGGTCTGTCCTCAGGTATCTTTTGCTGCGACATTTTCTTTAAAGACGTTACTAGATACTTCGGGAGAAGGTTGGTTTGATGCTTGGTCTCCTTTCTCAGACCTAACGCCGCCACAAGTGGCCGCTAAGATATTTTCTGCCGATTAATTAACGGAATAATTGGCCTGAACACATATTTCACAGTGCTCTGCAAATGGTCTCTGAACTTGGATGGAATTGCCATGTATATAAAAGTGTTTGTGCAGCAATTAATGTTCTGCAGCAGAAACCCAACGTTTCAAAATTATAAGATGAATTATCATTCAAGTAATACGCAGCATTAAAAAAATATTAAGACCTATACAAGGCACAAAAGTATGAAGCTTCCGGAAATAGCGAATAGCAAAATCGCAGATTTCCTTCTGTTCTGCATTTCTGGGATTCTCGCCTTTATTGACACTCCTCAGGACTTTGCGGACTCGACTTCTCAATAAAATGTGTCTGACCGTCAGCGCACTGAACAATATCACTAACACAAATGGGGATATTGGCGTTAAAATGGCGTTAAATTGAGAAAACAACACCTATCCAGGTTCAGTATAATAACAGAGTAAAAAGTGAGGACTGCAGATGCTGGAGATCAGAGCTGAAACTGTGTTGCTGGTTAAAGCACAGCAGGTCAGGCAGCATCCAAGGAACAGGAAATTCGACGTTTCGGGCCTGAGCCCTTCATCAGGATTCCTGTTCCTTGGATGCTGCCTGACCTGCTGCGCTTTAACCAGCAACACATTTTCAGCTCAGTATAATAACAAGGCTTTACAGCACAGAACCAGGGTACATTACTAATTAATTCTGCAGGTTCGAGTACAAAGTAGAAAGGAATGTTTTTCATTAACAGTGGAATGAATGTCATTGCCAGAACCAAAGATGCAGTTTTCTCAGGACAATATCTAGTTTTCATCTTCTGGCAGCAGATGAATACAAATCGATCAAAGCAGCAAGTGACAGTGAACCAGACCGAGCAATCTGTGGCTGCACAACCGAGGACACAGAGAATGCTACAGACAGGGGTGATGCCCAAGAAACATAATGGGAAATAAGAAGCATCCATTTGTCTCAGTATGACTTCGATGATAATGAGCAGTAGATCCGCTACTGCCAGAGTGAGTAGATAACACGTGATGCAGTTGCTCAGTCCACACTTTCATCGAGACAAGATTACAATCGCTATGAAATTGACTGCAAAAGTGGAATATAAAAGAAAAGAAATTAGTCACAAAGGAATGTCTGTTCATGAGCTGACATATTTTGTGTTGAATTTAGCACGTTTAAGTATAGACTGAATATAATCAGATATTTAGAAATCTGAGTCCCAGTTTCAAATCTTCTCAATAAGCTCTCTTTAGAATATGAACTGAATCAGGAGAGGGAGGGATCAGCATCGTCTCACCATGGGAGGGGACATAGAGATAATCATTCTGATTAGGTTGGCCTAATGCTAATAATTATTATATTTAAAGTATTCAAGGCACCATAGTCTTTCCAGATCATAGAACTGTTTTCCTGTGAGAGAGAGATACAGTAGACCCTCCTTACCTATGGGGGATACATCCCATGGCCTAACACCAAAGCCTGAAACCACGGATAGGAGGGAACCCATTAATTTACCTTCCCATTATCCCTATCTCCCTCATTCTTGATGGATCCCGATAATATATTTTGGCCGCAGTAAACCGCAGGTAACTATAGCCCTTAGGTCCCTTTTATATCTTTCCCTTCTCACTAGAAATCTACGCCCTCTAGTTCTGGGCTCCGCCACCCCAAGGGGGAAAAGTCTTTGTCTATTTATCCGATTCATACCCTTCATGATTTTATAACCCTGTATAAGGTCACCCCTGAAACTCCTAATGCTCCAGGGAAAACAGCCCTAGCCTATTCATTCTCTTCCTGTAGCTCAGGCCCTACAATCCTGGCAATATCCTTGTAAGTCTATGCTGAACCCTTTCAAGTTTCACAACAAATTCCAGTAGGCAGGAGACCAGAATTTCACGCAATATAGGCTTAACTAATGTTCTGAACAGCCGCAATATGACTTCCCAAAACCTGTACTCAATACTCTGACCAATAAACATTATCCAACTGTTTCCCTTCCAGGGTCCCTGTTCAGTTGGCTGTTGCTGTAAGAGTTGAAAATGTGTTGCTGGTTAAAGCACAGCAGGTTAGGCAGCATCCAAGGAATAGGAAATTCGACGTTTCGGGCATAAGCCCTTCATCTGTAAGAGTTCATTCTTATTCTGTGAGCTTCCTCAGCAACCGCTCCATCCGACTCTTGGTCAAAACTACCAACCAACATGTCTTGCTGAAGGTAAATCTTTCACGCTGTAAAGAAAGAAGAAACTATCGAGCCACACAGGGCGGACAGCTTCAGAGTTTCACAATTTCCCGCCAATGCCTGCACAAAGGATCAGAAGTCAACTTATTTAATATTACTGTGCAAATTATTGAGCTATAGTGATGTACCAGATAACATCTGTGAACAGAGATACTGAGTGAGAGCTTTGAGCAGAATGCAAATCCTTCGAAGGGTGCAGATATCTAAATAACCAGTGAAAGTTAAAAGGTAGGTGTCAGTTACGTGGGGGTTGAGTGATTTGGAGGCTACATAAGCAAAGAAACGTATAATAAAATTAGGATCAGTTTTGTTTATTCAGCCCTACGAGTCTATTCGGATGATAATCCAACTCAGTCTCCTGTTTCTTCTCCCCCCCCCACATATCCTTTGGTTCCTTACAGTCCAAGTTCGATAATAAACGTCCTTCCTGAAATCACACAATGTTTTCGTATCGGCTAAGTGTAAGTGCAGATGTTGGAGATGCGAGTCAAAATTAAAGTGGTGCTGGAAAGGCACTGTACGTCAGGCAGCATCCGAGGAGTGGGAATATCGACGTTTTGAGCAAAAGCCCTTCATCAGGAAAGCCCTGATGTTCCTGCTCCTCGGATGCTTCCTGACCTACTGTGCTTTTCCAGCATCACCCTGACGCTTTCTTATCGACGACTTTCTCGGGAGCGAATACCACAGGTTCTGGAGGAAGAACTGTCTCCTCATCTCAATCCGGTATGTCTTCCCACGAAACCTTAAATTTGGACCCCTGGATCTGGATTGGCTGGGAAAAGCCGTCCTGCGGATACCCCAAACAGCCCTTTTGGAATTTTTGCAGGTCCCATGAGAGCTGCCTCTCATTCATCTGAAATCTAGATAATACAACACTGTTGTTGAGCGGGGGTCGATTCAACGATAAACGTTATCAGGAGTATGATAAATCGAATAAATAAAGATACCGCAGTTGGAATTAAATGGTTGAGACATTCTTAGAGCAAAGAGATAGGGAGGAGGGGCCCTTCGATGATCGGTCCTCATGGGAAATTCTCCAGTTTACATACCATAAAGGAATAAAGGAGCAGGAGTTAGCCTCCCAGTCCCTCAACTGTGTTGGACCATTCAACCGGACCATGGTTAATCTATGAGTAAAAAATGAGGTCTGCAGATGCTGGAGATCACAGCTGAAAATGTGTTGCTGGTCAAAGCACAGCAGGCCAGGCAGCATCTCAGGAATAGAGAATTCGACGTTTCGAGCATAAGCCCTTCATCAGGAATGATTCCTGATGAAGGGCTTATGCTCGAAACGTTGAATTCTCTATTCCTGAGATGCTGCCTGGCCTGCTGTGCTTTGACCAGCAACACATTTTCAGCCATGGTTAATCTATGGCCGAATGCAGAAATCTGCCTTTAGCCCATATGCCTTCAGTACTTTGTTAAACAGAACATATGCTTAACACAGATTTACAATTAAGAACTTTCATTTGTTGGAGAGAATTCCAACCATCCGCCATCCCTTATGTGTCGAAGTGTCCCTCCTTAATGGGTTGGCCCTAATGCAAACACTATAACCTCACCCTAATCCCCACCCAGTTATAGTAGTTTACCTTCATCTACCGTGTCTTTTCCCGTTAATATCTCGAAGGCTTTGATCAGATCATGGCTTCACCTTCTAAGTTCGAGAGGAAACGTTTCCGTTTGCATAATCTCTCCGCATGACTGAACCCAGAAGTCCAGGTACCATTCTGGTCAACCTACATGGTACTCCTTCGGAGGACAATCTATCCTTCCTAGCGTCTGGTATCTAGATCTGCCCGCGGTGCTCCAAATAGAGTCTAAGCACTCTGTTTATTTACAGCAGCTCACCCCACCACGGGTTCTGCGTTGTCCAATCACAGCACACAGTTACAAAGAACCTGTCTACATCTATTCAACACCTGCTGCCTCTGACGTAGTTATTTCCAGAAGTGTATTCTAGCCATGAAAATGGGATCTGGTGTTAAGATACCAAGGAAAAGTCTCTGAATGCAGCAGGAGTGAAAAGGATGATGTCCTCCATTTAGAAGTTTGCAGAAAGCGCCAGACCAAACCCATATAAATGACCCAATAGGAGGAAAAGAAGTTGACCATTGACCATTGACCATTGACCGGTGAAGGAGATGGGAATTCGAGAGTGAGCAGTTCATGAAGGCATTGAAGCGAACTCAAGTCAAACCTCAGCACAACATCATGGGACAAAGGACCTGTTCTGGGCGGTACTTTTCTATGTTGTGAGTGGGCCAGTGGAAGACCAGTGGTGACTGAGCCAGCAAAGGTCTTGTGCTGTCTGCCAGGAGACAATGGACTATGGGAATAGAATGTAGAATGTTCTGAACAGACAACATAGGAAATTAGGCAGCAGTTTTAAAAGTAAGCCCTCAAAGGCAGCAATAACTTGATCACCCCGTGTGCCACCAGCTCATGAGAGCGGGAATGCAAGGATAGGGCAGGTGAATGCGTGACTGAGGATGTGGAGGTGCAGCAGAGAAAGGAGTCATATTTCTGCATCATTGGAGCCTCTTCCGTGGTAGCAGTCAGCTGTACAAGGAGGACGGATTGCACATGGGGGGAGTGAGAGCAATGTGCTAGGTTTGAGGCAGGGACTGTTTTGAAGAGGAGCAGTCAAACAGTGAAGGCAGGAAGGAAAAAAAAAGAACGAGGTCAGACTGATAAACCAAATGTGTTTTAGTGCAATGTAAGAGGCCTGACAGGTGGGACAGATGGACTCAGGGCATGACTGGAGACATGGGACTGGGACATCATAGCTATTGGTTTAAGGGAGATCATGTCTGGCAGGGTTCTACGGTTATTCATAAAGTAGTGCTATCTAGTTCTCACAGTCCTGTTGGATTTAAGAGGTGGGGTTTTCACTACTGTTACTGACTCATATTCAACGCGATTTGACCATGATTACATCGACATTGTGTTACACATGTCCTCGGAATCACCCTAGTCAATCAGCAACACTAAATGCAATGATATTCGGTCAGTAAATCCTTCCCATGACTGGCCATTGGGTCAAGTGATCCAGTTAGTGAATTAACTTTGCAAAATTGCACACTGGCACAGGATCTGTATAATACATAGAGTTCTCTCAATGTAATGCTCAACTCGCAGTATTTTTTTAATTAAAGATTGCATTGGATGCCTCCTTCGTCCGGGCATTTTTTTCCTCTCAGATCAGAATCAACAATGCCCAGCGCTGCTCCACATCATTGGCCAAGTGTGTGAGACACAGGGCAGGTGCTCAGGAAAGAAATCGAGACTAATAACAGAGGTACCAGCGAAGGGTCGTTCATTCAGGATACAGCCATGAAGTGCAGATGCTGGAGATCAGAAACAAGAAGAAGAAAAAAAAAGAGGGAGAAACTGAGCTGCTCTGGCAGTACCTGTGGGTGAAGAGAAAGAGAGTTGACTCGAGGGACCCTTGTTCAGGACTCAAAGGAAGATCTCGAAGAAGGGTCATTGGACTCAAGGTGTTATCTCTGCTTCATCTATCTCTCCACAGTTGCTGCCAGACCAGCTGAGCTTCTTCACAGTTTCTGTTTTCTTTAATTGTTTGGGATGTTTGGCGCAGCAAAGTGGACTCTGTTGACCCAAAGGCTGATTTCTGATACAGAGGCATACTAGACATATGGGGTCAATAATGAGGTAACCCCAAGGGCTCTCCTTCTCAATCTCTCCCCTCATCTGATAGGTAGTGTCGCTTCGGCTGAACCACTTCCAATCATCTCCCGCTTAAGTGAAACAATAGCCGTGTTGCATGGTGACCATCACTAAATAACAACGAATCAATATGCGAATGACTATCAATCCCTCACCAAAGGGAGTAAGCAAATAAATCCGAAAAACTACAAATGCTGTAAATCAGCAAGTTAAAGACAAATGGCTGGAAAAGCTCAGAAAGTCTGGCAGCATCAATGGAGAGAAATCAATGCCACACCACTCTTAAAACATTTCCAGAAAGCAGCCTAGCCCCTAACTTTGCCAGTTAGTTTAAGTAGGGGTAACAAGTATATTCCAAGAGAGATGCAGCTGGTCAAACCTCTTAGTTTTAAACAAAACAGAATTTATTTACGAGATTACTGAATGAAACACAACCAAAACAGAACACTAAATAGGATAACTTACCTTTTCTGAACTCACAACAAATTAACCAACTTAATGATGCTGCTCCGAATAATTGCAACAATTCCTGTAAATAGCCGTTTAGCTCAAAAGGTAATTGACCTATTATCACTGGCTATTTCTGGATTCACAGAAGTTGATTCGTGTTAATCTCACTGAAAAAAAAATGTTGCAATGGCTTTAATTCCCTGTTGTTATCTACTTACTGCATTAAAAAATACAGATGATACAGCTCAATTGAATACGGAGACTCAACAGAAAAATGCCAATTCCACAATAGTATAGTTTCATTCAGTGACAATTAATGAATTACACTAAGGACAATTAAACCCTCATGAGCATTGGATAGTCACAGGAGACTGGGAAATGTGATATGTTCCACTGCATTCAATTATGACATCAAATTTGTACCGATCTATATGAAAAGATATTGCAAAGAATGTTATCCCTCAGTAATTCTACAGAAAGTCTTGTCCAAACCCTGCAAGCAACAAACAGAGGTTTATTACCATCGAAGAGGTGGAGTAAAATTTCAGAGACAAAACAAGACATTTGAACAAACAAAGGAATGCTTTACGTGATCAGCATGTAACATTATCAGACACATTTAAACATTTTAAAGATCTGAAATGTTGATATTCATTTCCCAAGCAGAGTGACAGCAAGGTTCTGGATGTTCTACGTATGAAAAGTATTTCCTTCACTGATAATGTGCCAAGTCGTTGTGCAAGTTCACTTTCTGCTTTCAGTTCAATGCTGAAAAACTCCCAGAGCCAATAACTGATAACGTGTGAAATTCTGTGATGTTTTTGCTCTTGCAATATTGGTCAACATTATACTTTCCAAGTTTCATTTTTAAGCAAATAAACTGAAAATGGACATTTCACATTTCGTTCAGTCTAAGCTTGGCACTGACCATCAACAGTGCAACTCTGATGAAAGATAAGGTAAAATAAAAATATCCCTCACTCAACCATCAAGCCATATGGTCAACCCTGATTCAATGGAGATTGCAGCTGAAAATGTGTTGCTGGAAAAGCGCAGTAGGTCAGGCAGCATCCAAGGATCAGGAAATTCGACGTTTCGGGCAACACATTTTCAGCTCTGATCTCCAGCATCTGCAGACCTCACTTTTTCCTCAATGGAGATTGCAGAAGAGTATGCCAGGAGCAGTATCATGCATACCTAAACATGGTGTCAACCTGATGAAAATGCCAAACAGCACTAATTGCATGCCAAGTGGCATAAACTGCAAGTGATAGACAGAGTTAAGTGATCCCAGAACAGCATTAGATCTAAGCTCTGTAGTCCTTCCACATCCAGTTGTGAATGGTGGTAGACAATGAAACAATACACTGAAGGAGGTGGCTCTGCAAATATTCTCATCCTCAGTGATGGAGGAGTCCAGCACATGTGTGCAAAAGATAAAGCTGATGAATTCGCAACAATCTTCAGTCAGAAGTGCCGAGCGGATGATCCATCTCAGGCTCCTCCAGCGGTCCCCAACATCGCACATACCAGTTTCAAGCCAATTCGATTCGCTCCACATGATATCAAGAAATGGCTGGAGGCAATGGATCCTGCAAAGGCAATGGGCCCTGATAACATTCCTGCAATAGGACTGAAGATGTGTGCTCCAGACCTTGCTGCTCCCCTCGCCAAGCTCTTCCAGGACAGTTCCAACACTGACATCTAACTGGCAATGTGTAAAATTGCCCAGGTATGTCCTGCGCGCAAAGAGCAGGAAAAATCCAACCAACCCGGCCAATTAGCACCCAATCAGTCTCCTCTCAATCATCACTAAAGTGATGGAGGGGGTCAGCGACAGTGCGATCAAGCAGCATCTGCTCAGCAATAACGCGGTCCGTGACGGCCCGTTTGCGTTTCGCCAGGGTCACTCAGCTCCAGATTTCATTTCAGTCTCGGTTCAAACATGGATAAAAGAGCTGATCCCAGCGGTGAGGTGAGAATGACAGTCCTCGACATCAAGATCGCATTTGACTGAGTATGGAATCACGGAGCCCTGACAAAACTGGGGTCAATGAATATCAGGGGCAAGCTCTCTGCTAGTTGGAGTCATACCTGGCATAAAGGAAGATGTTTGTTGTCTGTCATCTCAGTTCCAGGGCATCTCTACATGAGTCCCCCAGGGTAGTGTCCTCAGCCCTTCATCTTTGGCTGCTTCATCAATGACCTTCCCTCTGTCATAAGGTCAGAAGTGGAGATGTTTGTCGATGATTGCACAGTGTTCAAGACCATTCGCGACTCCTCAGATACTGAAGCAGTCCGTTCTCAAGTGCAACAAGATCTGGGTGATATCCAGGCATGAGCCTGTAAGTGGCAAGTAACACTCGCGCCACACAAATACCAGACAATGACCAACACCAATCAGAGACACTCTAATCACAGCCGCTTGACAGTCAATAGTAATGCCATCTCTGAATCCCCACTGCCAACGTCCTTGGAGTTAGCATTGAACAAAAACTCAACTGGACTTCGCACATAAACACAGAGGGTCCAAGAACAGATCAGAGACTCGGGATGCTGTGATGCGTATCTCACCTCATGACACCTCAAGGTCTGTCCACCATCTACAAGGCGCAAGTCAGGAGTGTGATGAAATGCTCCCCACTTGCCTGGATGGGTGCATCTCCAACAACACTTGACACCATCCAGGAAAAAGCAACGTGCTTTATTGGCACTATATCTACAAACATTCAATCCCTCAACCACAGACACTCAGTAGCAGTAGCGTGTACTGCATACAAGATGCCCTGCAGACATTCACCAAAGATCCTTCGGCAGCACCTTCCAAACCCACGACCACTTCCATCGAGAAGGACAAGGCGCAGCAGGTACTTGGAAACACCACCACCTGCAAGTTCCCCTCAGAGCCACTTATCATCCTGAATTCGAAATATACTGCAGTTCTTTCACAGTTGTTGAGTTAATCTCATTAAATTCCCTCCTTACCGCCATTGTGGGCTAACCCGCAGCAAGTGGACTGCAGCAATTTAAGAAGGCATCTCACCATCACCTTCTCAAGCGGAAATAGTGATGGGCTATCAGTGATGGCCAACCAGCGACGCCGAAGTCCCATAAATGAATAAAAGAAAACTCACTGTTCACCAGCTGCCAACCGTGCTAAGGGCCTCTTTACCTCCACTTTCTGCTTCCTGCCAGACAGTTAATCTTCTAGCTGTGTGAGCACCTTGCATCTAGCACCATGGACCCTGAATGATAATGATAAATACAACGATAACAATAATGAACCTTAAAGTTAACCCTTAACCCATTATTTCATCGTAGGGCAGTTACTAATAAACTATTCTATTTAATTTCATTAGAACCCTCCTAAGTCTTTGATTTTGATGGAAATGTATAGAAAATTCCAAGTTGATAAGAGCAATCCAGTGGGAAATTATATTTCCCCGGACAATTTCTTTAGATTGCGTTCCGCTGGGTTATCCACAGGTTACCTGCTCAACTCCCTCTCCCTGTGCAGGGATAGGTCGTCTCTGTCAGGAGTGTGATGGAATACTCCCCACTTGCCACAGGATAAAGATTTACTCTGTGCAGTAATCTGTGAAAATTCGAGTTGCCAAGAATTATTTAAAGTAAAGAAGTAACAACTTTATTTCTTGAAGTATAACACAGAATAATTAACTAACAGGTCCTTAAAATTCCTAACTCTAAACCATCTGTTACACTCCTTTCCAAAATGCTAGTCTGATAAAACTCGCAATGAAGATTTACACAGCAACACTTTTTTTTATCTCAAAAACCAGGCAGTTTTTGGTTCTTTTATTTGGATCTTCCTATGTCTTATTTTCTTCTTCTTATAGACTCTGCTTCACAGGTTACTCTTCAGAAAAGGTACCCTTAAGAGAGGTATTTTTCTCACAATCTGTTTACATACTGGTGCTTGGCAGTTCTCCTCCCAACTTTTCAATTTTTCCCTGGTCTTATACCCCTGAGCATCAGTTGTCTCATTGGTTTTTAAGATTGCCAATATACTACATTCAAACTGAATTGGAATTTGGTATTTTTCGGGGTACAATTAAACTGATTGGTGTAATTCGAATCTTTTTTTGTTTCCAGGCAACCAGCTACCCCAATAGCTTGAGCACATATTAAATTGTGTCTTATTGTGAAAACTTAGTTCTGTCACTGCTTGCTTTTCACTCTCTGAAAATGTGTAAATCATTTATAAATTCACCACAATGTTGAGAGGATGCTCCCCCATGGCAGAGTCTAGGACCAGACGACATAGAATCAGAATAAATGGGCATCAATTTAGGACTGAGAAAAGGAGGATTTTTCGCCCTCGGAGTATTGTGAGTCTTCGGAATTCCTTGCCACAGGAAGTGCCGTGGGGCAGAGTCCTTCTCTGTATGTAATACTGAGATAGATTCATGATCATTTGAGGAATCAGGGGTTCTGAATAAAGAGTAGGAAAGTGAGCATAAGAAATGTCAGATCATCCATGACCCTACTGACTTGTGCAGGAGGTTCGAAGGGTCGAAGGGCCTGTTTTTGTTCCCTTTCCTTATGGTCTCAGTAGGGGCGTGAGCACTGCACAGCCAGACACAGCCAGCCTCCTTTAACTTGACTAAAAACGTCTAAATAATTGAATTCATTTGAGACCAGAACAACAGCTGTCTCGGTGCTCTAACAATGACAGCTTGCCTGAGGTCGTTGTTTTGTTGTCTGGTGCTCTTCAGAGGCGTTTCCAGTGCTTTTTGTTTGGTTTGAGGTGTTACGATGACCTGTGTACCTGTGATAAATGGTTTTTAAAAATTCTCATAAAATAAGTGTGCGATCGTGAGAAAGAGAGAGAGAGAACAGATGTCCCTAGTTTGTTTCCTGTCCTTAGCTTCATTCTCTGCTTCATGGAGGGTTAGCTACAAACAGACACTATAGGTCAATGGATCTCATTTCTTCAGAAGACGCCACTGACATTGTACAGCGTGTGTCTATGTAGATTCAACCTGTTATCATTGTCAAAAAAAAAGCACAGCCCATTTGTGTAGAAACTGCAAGTCTTCAATGGACGAGGTCAATAAACAATGTGCTGTCATTGTCAATATTTCCTCCCTCTCTGTCAGCCATTCATAATTTGTGCTGAAAATGTAAATTGGTTTGAAATGTCTATGATTTGAAGATTGCCATTTTAATTTCATCAGATCAGGCCATTCCTGGGTAGACTGAGTACAAAATAAATAAGAACTAGGGACAGGATTAGGCCATTCAGCCCCTCCAAGTCTCTTCTGCCGTTCAGGACAAATATGGTTGCTATCATCTCGTCCCAAAACTCCACTTTCCTGCTCACTCTCTCTTACTCTTTAACCTGGTCCTATTTGAAAACCTGTCTATTTCCTCCTCAATTTTACTCAATATCCAAACACTGCTCTCTGAGGAAGAGAATTCCACAGGATTCACGAACGTTTGAGAAAAGCAATTCCTTCTCATCTCAGTTTTATATCTGCTACCCCTCATTCTAAACTATTATCTCTCATCCTAGGTTTTTTCCACATGAAGAAACAATCCTCTCTACATGGACTCGCTTAAATGTCTTTAGAAACCTACATACCTCAATTCGATCACTTCCCAATCTTGTGAACTCCGACGAGTTTCGGCCTAAACCACTCAATCTCTCTTTATAAGACAAGCCAGCCATCTCTGGAAACAATGGAGGGAGCCTCCCGTGAACTGCCTAAAATGTATCGCCATCCCTTCTCAAGTAAGGGGATGAAAACTCGACACAATGCTCCAGGCACAGAAGAAATCAACTTGTTCCATTGCTCCAAAGGTGGCATTAATATTTCGTTCGGTATTGATGCTGAATCAAAAAAAATCAATTTCTGTCAGTGCCCGAGGACAGATCGCTTGAACTCTCGCGTCAGAGAAAATATGTATGATTCCTTCACTGAAGAATAACGTGTACAGTGAAGCGTTGACTGATCAGACTGTGCATCACTTTTGGCGCTGATGGATAACCATGTACATCACAACTTGCACAGCTCCATGAGTCTGATTGAAGCTGAAACAGAGACTCGGTATAGTTTGTGTACAGAGAGCTCATAGTTTTGGTCACGGTTCTTCATGTTTTCTGCTGTTTATTGGAGCAGGTAATATTTTAGTTTCAGCAGTCGGCACGGTGGCACAGTGGTTAGCACTGCTGCCTCACAGCGCCTGAGACCCGGGTTCAATTCCCGCCTCAGGCGACTGACTGTGTGGAGTTTGCACGTTCTCCCCGTGTCTGCGTGGGTTTCCTCCCACAGTCCAAAGATGTGCGGGTCAGGTGAATTGGCCATACTAAATTGCCTGTAGTGTTAGGTAAGGGGTAAATGTAGAGGTATGGGTGGTTGGCGGGTCGGTGTGGACTTGTTGGGCCGAAGGGCCTGTTTCCACACTGTAAGTAATCTAATCTAGCCCACCTTGTAAAAGCCAGAGCAGGAAATTCTAATCCCCTTGGCCCTGTTTGAGGATTCGATTTTAGTTTTGGAGAAGTTGTGAAAGAAATGAGAAGGATTCAGCAATAAAATTCACCATGAAGAAATGTGGCTTTTCAAGGAAGTGAAGATAAACTGTTTCATTATTTCCCTTCGAATAATGCGGTCAACAAGTCCTTAACTTTTCGGTGGAATTTTAATTTTACTTTTCAGTTCCGTACTAACCCTTTTATTCTTTGTCTGGCCAGCCGTTTCTCTCTCTCTCACACACACTCTCTCTCTCACACACACACACACACACACACACACCGCCCTCCCCCACCCCCCCACACACACACCGCCCTCCCCCCCCACACACACACACACTGCCCTCCCCCCCACGCACACACACACACACATACACACACACAGACACACACCGCCCTCCCCCCCCCCCACACACACACCGCCCTCCCCTCCACGCGCACACACACACACACACCACCACCCCCACTCTCTCTCTGCAATATGGATATGCTACCACAACCGATCCTGACTCCAGCAGGCAGTGCATTGCATGCAACAGCAACTAAGACAGTGAAAATATTTCTCACATTCCCACTGTATTCGCACATCACTTTATCTCTCTACTTCCTCAGTCATGTCAGCTGGCTGTAACAATAGCCTTACCTTGGTTCAGGACAAAGAACCATGAAGTCATACAGGAGAGAATCAGACCCTTATCATCCCAAACTAAAGTAGCCCCACCTAATATCCCTCCAAAACCTCCCTCTTACTGAACGCATCCTCGTGACTTTTAAACGTTGTAGTGTACCTGCACGTGTCACTTTTTCTGGCAGTTCATTCCACACAAGAGCCACTCTCTGTGTACAAATGTTTCCCCATATCTCTTTTTAAATCTTTCATCTCTCACCTGAAAGACATGCTCCCCAGTTATTAACTCCATTATTCTAAGGAAAGGCCCTTGTCATTCAGACACACACACACTTATCCATCACCCTGGCCCAGGGGTTAATATCCAGCTTAACGTTTCTGAGGGAATATCTTTGAACTTCAAACATTTATTGCATACCGGTTTACTGTTTGTGAACGTGCACCCATGAATTTCCAAAAGCCACAGTCTTGCACCATGAATTGACAATACAGTGGCTTTAACTCATTTAATTTGTCCTTGTGATTATGAAGAATATTTGAAGAAAAGGTTATTGAGCAGTCCCCTCAAAGCCAATAGAAACCCGCTTGTGAAGCCCTGGAGTTCATTTTTAAAAGCTGCAACAATAGAAGCAGCCTGAATGGGTGGGGTCAAGCTTCCTCAGAATCAGAATCTTTAGTTGTAACGTTCAGCAGTTTCATAAAGCTGGACATAGAAGCTCTTATTTCTGTCTATGTTACAGCTGCAAACTGGAATTCTCTCCCTGTTGCTCGCATTGCAAGCGAGACAATGTATTTCCCTGAATTTTCCTTTGCCACACGTGGGTCTATGGGATGCTACCATATTCAAACAACTAATTAACACTAGTCAATGTACATTTTATTTTATAAAGCAATTCAAGAGTTATATTAAGCCAATTCTTTTCTTTTCATTTTATCTGTATGTTAACTGTAGTTTAAATTTAAAACATGTTTTATTTAAAATTGGTAGTTTGACCAATCGAATTGTATCTGGATTACAAAACATTACATTTAATTTTAAAGGAAGTAAATGTTAGGGAATGTACTACCTTAATGCAGTTTGAGCGGGGTTGGACTGTGCCATAATAATGTACTTACATCCATTTCGTCTATTATTCCTGAGCACACGAAGTAGAATTTCAGGACTGATGGAGGCGATAATTAAGATGACATCTACTTATTCTTTACTCTCAGTCGTCTTCCTTTATATCCAGTTGAGAAGCAATTCACCAGTATTATTAAAACAAGTGGAATTTTAAAAAAAATATCTTTTTGGGATGCAGGTGTCTCTAGTGCAGCCAACATTTATTGTACATTCCTAATTGTTCAGAAAGCAATCAAGCTACACCCACAGCCAATTGTGTCCAGAGTTACATGTTGGCCAGACGAGGTAAGGATGGACATTTCCTTTGCTGAAGGATGCCAGTAAGCCAGATTCGTTTTATGACAATCATCCCACTCTTAATTTTTCATTGATTTTATCATACTTTTATGTTGATTTCAAATTTCACCATCAGCCATGGGGGCTGGGGGTTGGGGTGGGGAGGGGGGCGATTTTATTCACTAAACCCTATAATCTAGTTTCCTCCATTAGTGCTCTATAAGTAACATCACTGGACCATCTCCTCATCTCTGCATTGCGAGATATTAGCCAGTAATGAAAACTCTATAGCGATCAACCCAATCTACTCAAAGCGTCCACGCTTACACCAGCCGACAAGATAGAAAAGGTTGATGAATCAATCTCTTATTTGGAGTAGGTACACTCCCACCCCCACGAGACTGTTTGAAGTTGAACTAAACCAGACTGCAACTTGACCCAGAGTAGCACATCGGCGATCTGTTACCCAAGGTGAAACTTTACATCCCTTATATTGTATAGTTAATTCATTTGTCGCTGTTGTATTTATCGTGCTGGGAACAACAGGTCAGTTTCCACAAGGGGTCTGTGTGAGTATTGATCAGTGTGATGGGTGATCTGAAGAAGGGACGCTGGACTCGGAAAACATTAAGACTGTTACTTTCTTCACAGATGCTGCCAGGTCTCTTGAATTTCATCAACGATTTCTGTTTTTGTTGGTATCAGATCTCCTGTGGTATATGTTTTGTGTATTTCGGGTTTCCAGCTATATAGGTTTGATTTGTTTCAGATCTCCAGCAATGTCCGCTTATATTAATTTCAGATCTTCAGCGTTTTCTGCTTCTATACGTTTCAGATCACCAGAAATATCTGCTTTTATTGTTTTTTGTTTGCAGAGATTCCGAGTTTTTCCTTTTTTTTTAGTTTTAGATATCCTGCAATTTCAGTTTTCTACAGATTCCCGGTATCCGCAACACTTTAGCTTTCTTATATCATACAATTTCTGCTTTTATTTTTTCCAGATCTCTAGGAAAATTGCTGCATGTTTCAGATCGCCAGCATCCCAGCACTTTGCTTTATTTTATTGTTTCTCTATCCCGTCTGTAATACTAAGACACTTCTGTGCTGTGCCGTCTGTGCACAAGCTACACGTTGGGGTTGATTCCTCCAGCACCTATCACGAGGTAAGCGAGATACTCTTCAAAATAAAATAAATTGACTCGAACATTGACTTTGTTTCACTCTACACATTTGCAGCCAGAGCAGTTCAGCTTTCCCCAATAATTCTATTTTCCTTATATACTGAATGCCTGGCCACAGGTTTACAGATGTACTTCCATTCACTAAGTGCTCTCTGTAAGTTTGTCGATTGAAGCCACTAACAAAGCGTGTGGCTGAACTAACTATTTTATTTTTCGACTTTAACTTTGCTGTGCATTTTGGTTTCCAAATCAACAATTTCTGTTATTTATCTCCTTCGCCAAATCGACCCGCCTTTATTCTAAACGGCATTGAGTAACAGGAGAGACAGGTTATGCTGTGACTTTATGGACTTTATTTGACTACTATAACAATATTGCATACAGTTCTGATTAACATACTAGCAGAAGGATATGGATACTTTTGGAGAGGGGACAGAAAAGCTTTACCAGCATGTATTCCGGAAGGGGGGAATTACTGGGAAGAAAGTTTGGACAGACTGGATTTGCTTTCACTGGAACTCAGTTGGTTTAGGGGTGAACTGATTAGATTACTTACAGTGTGGAAACAGGCCCTTCGGCCCAACCAGTCCACACCGACCCGCCACCCAGCACTACATTTACCCCTGATCTAACACCATGGCCAATTCACCTGACCTGCACACCTTTGGACTGTGGGAAGCAGGCATTGGATAGGCATATGGAAGTTATTGGGCTAGTGTAGGTTAGGTAGGATTTGGTCGGCGCAACATCGAGGGCCGAAGGGCCTGTACTGCGCTGTATTTTTCTACGTTCTATGAAACCTGAGAACACCCACGCAGACACGGGGAGAACGTGCAAACCCCACACAGTCAGTCGCCTGAGGCGGGAATTGAACCCGGATCTCTGGCGCTGTGAGGCAGCAGTGCTAACCACTGTGCCACCGTGCCGCCCACCACTGGTAGATGTTTATAAGATTATTAATGGAATGAATAAAGTGGAAAGTATGAGGCTTTTTCCCCAGGGTGCTGGAGTCAATTACTAGGGAACACAAGGTGAAGGTGAAGGTGAGGGAGTGGGAGGATGCTGCCTGACCTGCTGCGCTTTTCCAGCAACACATTTTCAGCTCTGATCACCAGCATCTGCAGACCTCACTTTCTCCCCTATGGCAAAGTCTAGGACAAGAGGACATAGTGTCAGTTTAAGACTGAGATAAGGCGGATTTTCTTCACTTGGAGGATTGTGAGATTTTGTAATCCATTGCCACAGGGAACCAATGTGGGGACAAAGTCCTTGCGTGTATGTACTGCTGAGGGAGAGTCATGATCTTCGGGGAGATCAAGCTTTCTAAGGAAAGAGCAGAAATGTGAACACGAGAATTGTCATGGTCCATGGTCCTGTTCAGTGATGCAGCGAGCTCGAGGGGCTGAATGGCCTGCTTCGGTTCCCATTTCGGATAGTCTGATGGTCTCATTAGGGGCGCTAGCACTGCACCACAAAACACGCTGCTCCTTAAACTTGACTAAAACCCTGGAAATAATTGAGACCAGTTCTAAAATTCCCTCGGTACTCTAACAAGGACAGCTTGCTGGGGTCTTTATTTTGTTTTCTGCAGCTCTTCAGAGATGTTTCCCGAGCTTTAGAACATAGAACATAGAAAAATACAGCGCAGTACAGGCCCTTCGGCCCTCGATGTTGCCCACCTAACCTACACTAGCCCACTATCCTCTATATGCCTATCCAATGCCCGTTTAAATGCCCACAAAGAGGGAGAGTCCACCACTGCTACTGGCAGGGCATTCCATGAGCTCACGACTTGCTGAGTAAAGAATCTACCCCTAACATCTGTCCTATACCTACCACCCCTTAATTTAAAGCTGTGCCCCTTAGTAACAGCTGACTCCATAGGTGGAAAAAGGTTCTCATGGTCAACCCTATCTAAACCCCTAATCATCTTGTACACCTCTATCAAGTCACCCCTAAACCTTCTTTTCTCCAATGAGAACAGCCCCAAGTGCCTCAGCCTTTCCTCATACGATCTTCCTACCATGCCAGGCAACATCCTGGTAAACCTCCTCTGCACCCGTTCCAGTGCCTCCACATCCTTCCTATAGTATGGCGACCAAAACCGGTTAGTTTGAGCAGTTATGTTGCTTGTGATGAATGGTGTAAAAAGTCTTCTCATAAAATAAGTGTGTGCCTTGAGAAAGAGAGAGAGCAGATGTCCCCAGTTTGCTTCCTGTTTTCACCTTCACTCTGTGTTTCAGTGGAGACAATAACCCATCGAGGGTTAGCCACAAACAGACACTGTAGGCCAGTGGATCTCATTTCTTCAGAAGTTGCCGCTGACATTGTACAGCGTGTGTCTGTGTAGGTTCAACCCATTGTCAATGTTAACAAAACCACAGCCCGTTTGTACAGAAACTGCACGTCTTCAGTGTCCCGGGATGAATGAACAATGTGCTGTCACTGTGAATGTTTCTTCCCTCTCTATCAGTCACTCATTACTTGTGCTGAAATTATACGTTGGTTTGAAATGACTATGACTCGAAGGTTGCCACTTTTATTTCATCAGATCAGACCATTCCTGCGCTGAGTATAAAATAAATAAGAACCAGGAACAGGTGGAGGCCATTCAGCCCCTCCAGCCTATTCTACCATTCAAGCCAACCACAGCTGACTTCATCTTGTCACTCAACTCCACTTTCTTGCCCACTCTGCGTCACCCTTTAACCTGTTACTCATTGAAATCCTGTCTATGTCCTCCTCAAATTTACTCAGTATCCAAGCACTGGTCTCTGGGGAAGCGACTTCCACGATTCACGACCGTTTGAGAGAAGCAATTCCTCCTCATCTCAGTTTGATGTCTGCTACCCCTTACTCTAAACTATTACCTCTCCTTCTAGTTTTTCCCACATGAGGAAGCATTCTCTCTACCTCGACTTTCTTAATCATCTTTAGCATCGTATTAACCTCAATTAGATCATCTTCTGAACTCCAGTGACCTTTGGCCTAAACAGCTCATAAGACAAACCAGTCATCTCTACAAACAATGGAGGGAACCTCCCGGGAACTGTCTAAAATGTAACTCCATCCCTTCTCAAGTAAGGAGATAAAAGCTCAATACAATGCACCAGGCACAGAAGTCCACTCGTTTCATTGATCCAATGTTCATTTCGTTCAAGTAAAAAAGATCCATTTCTGTCAGTGCCCAGGGACAGTTTGCTTGAACTCTACTATCAGAGAGAAAAAAAGGTATGATTCATTCACTGAAGAATTGAGTGTACACTGTGCTGTTAAAATTAAAGGTTGCCTGATCAGATTGTTCACCAGTTTTGATCCAGGTATATTACAACTTGCACCGCTCCATGTCTCTTATTGAACTTGAAACATGCTTACAAAGACGATTTGGAGGTACCGATGTTGGACTGGGGTGTACAAAGTTAAAAATCACACAACACCAGGTTATAGACTAACGGGTTTAATTGGAAGCACAATTATACCTGTTGGACTATGACCCTGGTGTTGTGTCATTTTTAACTTTACAAAAACGAGGTATAGTTTGTGTGCAGAGAGCTCATAGCCGTGGTCGTGGCTGTTGATATGTTCTGCTGTTTGTTGAAGTAGGTGACAATTCAGTTTCACCAGTTAGTAACACGCTGTCCACCTTTATAAACCCAGAGGAGGTAAGTTCAAATCCCCAGGTCCCTTTCTGAGGATTTGATTTCAGTATCGGAGAACTTGTGGAAGAAATGAGCAGATTTTGAATAAAGTGGTCATTCAAGCCCTTAATTAGTTAGTGGAGTTTTAATTTTCAATCACATTCCGACATTTTTATTCCTTCCCCACCTCTCTCTCTCTCTGTCTCTCTCCCTCCCCCTCCCTTTCTCTCTCTGCAATATGGATTTTGAACTCAGATTTCTCCAGTTTCCTCATTTCCCCTCCCCCCACCTTGTCTCAATCCCAACCCTCGAACTCAGCACCACTTTCCTAACCTGCAATCTTCTTCCTGACCTCTCCACCCCCACCCCACTCCGGCCTATCACCCTCACCTTGACCTCCTTCCACCTATCACATTTCCAACACCCCTCACCCAAGTCCCTCCTCCCCACCTTTTATCTTAGCCTGCTTGGCGCATCCTCCTCATTCCTGAAGAAGGGCTCATGCCTGAAACGTCGATTCTCCTGCTCCCTGGATGCCCAGGGACAGTTTGCTTGAACTCTACTATCAGAGAGAAAAAAAGGTATGATTCATTCACTGAAGAATTGAGTGAATTCTTTTCAGGATTGTTCTCCTTTCCCAGGGAAAGTATGGTGTTTCCTCTTGCATTACTTGCTACCTGGTGGTTATGGCAGCTGCCAATCTGATGGTCATTATCACTTACATTATACTGATGAGTTTTCACAACCCACAGTCTTTCCTGTCCCTCACTCCAGTGTGTAGTGCTATTGGTGCCCTGTTTCATACAGCAAGAGACTGTTCTGTCTGGTTCACTGTCACTTTCTCCTATGACCGATATCTTGCACTGAGAAACAGCAACTGTGGTTCTCGCAACAGCCTGCTCTCTGTTCTGTTTGAAGAACATCCCCTTCTATTTGGCATATCCACCCAAGTTAATAACCAACATGAGCCATTCTACTGTGAAACAAAGTCAAGTTACCATACTGAGACTTGATGGAGGCATTAGATTCGTTTGATACGGTTTTAACCCCTTTATTGTCATTTGCTTTAATTCTCTTGCTCAATGCTGTGACCGGAAGTCATTCCTGAAGAAGGGCTCATGCCCGAAACGTCTATTCTCCTGCTCCTTGGATGCTGCCTGACCTGCTGCGCTTTTCCAGCAACACAGTTTCAGCTCTATGCTGTGACCGTCAGACATATTTTGGTGACAAGTAGAGTCCGGAAGAGACTGAAGGTTGAGAGCAAAGGAGAGAGTTACAGAGACCCAGAGATGGAGAGCAGAAGGAAGTCTGTGATTTTGCTCTTCACCAGCTCTAGGAGTTTTATCCTCCTGTGGTTAATCACTGTTGTAGATTTCTTACGTGATATCATTCAAGGAATCAATCCTGATGATTACCCACCCTTTATGCATCATTTCGGTATTATTAGTTTCATGCTGCAGAGACTAAGTCGTTCCACAAACACATTTATTTATGTAGCACATTATCCCAGTTCAGAGCAAAGATCAGTAATGCAGTAAACCCCCGGTTACCCGAATTTCTTGTGTCAGGAATAAATAAAACTCCTCAATCAGCTCCACAGCGTGGTTTTCTTTCTCCCTAGATGATGGAATGATTTTTTTTAAAAAATCATTTGTGGAATGTAGGTGAGTCAACATTTATGACCCACCCCTAGGTGCACGCTCGCTAAGTTAATGATTAGCTGGATTCTTGAAACCCAGCAGTCCACCCAATAGGTAGACCCAGTAGGTCTACCCAGTAGGTCTACCCAGTAGGTCTACACAGCAGGTCTACCCAGTAGGTCTACCCAGCAGGTCTACCCAGTAGGTCTACTCAGTAGGTCTACTCAGTAGGTCTACCCAGTAGGTCTACCCAGTAGGTCTACTCAGTAGGTCTACCCAGTAGGTCTACCCAGTAGGTCTAGTCAGTAGGTCTACCCAGTAGGTCTACTCAGTAGGTCTACTCAGTAGGTCTACACGGTAGGTCTACCCAGTAGGTCTACTCAGTAGGTCTACTCAGTTGGTCTACTTAGTAGGTCTACTCAGTAGGTCTACTCAGTAGACAAACCTAGTAGGTCTACCCAGAAGGAAACCCAGTAGGTCCACCCAGTAGCTCTACCCAGTAGGTCTTCTCAGTAGGTCTACCCAGTAGGTCTACTCAGTAGGTCTACTCAGTAGGTCTATTCAGTAGGTCTACCCAGTAGGTCTAGTCAGTAGGTCCACCCAGTAGCTCTACCCAGTAGGTCTTCTCAGTAGGTCTACCCAGTAGGTCTACCCAGTAGGTCTACTCAGTAGGTCTACTCAGTTGGTCTACTTAGTAGGTCTACTCAGTAGGTCTACTCAGTAGACAAACCTAGTAGGTCTACCCAGAAGGAAACCCAGTAGGTCTACCCAGTAGGTCTACTCAGTAGGTCTACTCAGTAGGTCTACCCAGTAGGTCTACCCAGTAGGTCTACTCAGTAGGTCTACCCAGTAGGTCTACCCAGTAGGTCTACCTAGTAGGTCTACTCAGTAGGTCTAGTCAGTAGGTCTACCCAGTAGGTCTACCCAGTAGGTCTAGTCAGTAGGTCCACCCAGTAGGTCTACCCAGTAGGTCTAGTCAGTAGGTCCACCCAGTAGCTCTACCCAGTAGGTCTTCTCAGTAGGTCTACCCAGTAGGTCTACTCAGTAGGTCTACTCAGTAGGTCTATTCAGTAGGTCTAGTCAGTAGGTCTACCCAGTAGGTCTACCCAGTAGGTCTACCCAGTAGGTCTACTCAGTAGGTCTACTCGGTAGGTCTACCCAGTTGGTCTACTTAGAAGGTCTACTCAGTAGGTCTACTCAGTAGACAAACCTAGTAGGTCTACCCAGAAGGACAACCCAGTAGGTCTACCCAGCAGGTCTACCCAGAAGGTCGACCCAGTAGGTCTACCCAGTAGGTCAACCCAGGAGGTCTACCCAGTAGGTCTACCTAGTAGGTAAACATGTAGGTCAACTCAGTAGCTCTAACCAGAAGGTCTACCCAGTAGGTCTACCCAGTATGTCTACCCAGTGGGTCTACCCAGTAGGTCTACCTAGTAGATCTATTCAGCAGGTCTACCCAGTAAGTCTACCCAGCTGGTCTGCCCAGTAGGTCTACCCAATAGGTCTACCATTAGGTCTACCCAGTAGTTCTACACAGTAGGTCTATTCAGTAGGTCTACCCAGCAGGTCTACTCAGTAGGTCGACCCAGTAGGTCTACCTAGTAGGTCTACCCAGTAGGTCTACCCAGTAGGTCTACTCAGTAGGTCTACGCAGTAGGTCTGTTCAGTAGGTCTACCTAGTACGTCTACTCAGTAGGTCTACCTAGTAGGTCTACTCACTAGGTCTACACAGTAGGTCTACCCAGTAGGTCTACTCAGTAGGTTTACCCAGTAGGTCTACTCAGTATGTCTACCCAGTAGGTCTACCTAGTAGGTCTACTCAGTATGTCTACCCAGTAGGTCTACCCAGTAGGTCTACTCAGTAGGTCTACTCAGTATGTCTACCCAGTAGTTCTACCTAGTAGGTCTACTCAGTAGGTCTAACTAGTAGGTCTACTCAGTACGTCTACCCAGTAGGTCTACCCAGTAGGTCTACTCAGTAAGTTTATCTAGTAGGTCTACTCAGTAGGTCTAACTAGTAGGTCTACCTAGTAGGTCTACCCAGTAGGTCTACTCAGTAGGTCTACCCACTAGGTCTACCCACTAGGTCTACTCAGTACGTCTACCAAGTAGGTCTACCCAGTAGGTCTACTCAGTAGTTCTATCCAGTAGGTCTACTCAGTAGGTCTACTCAGTAGGTCTACCCAGTAGGTCTACTCAGTACGTCTACCCAGTAGGTCTACTCAGTAGGTCTACCCAATAGGTCTCCTCAGTACGTCTACCCAGTAGGTCTACTCAGTAGGTCTACCCAGTAGGTCTACCCAGCAGGCCTACCCAGAAGGTCCACCCAGTAGGTCTACCTAGTAGGTCTACCTAGTAGGTCTACCCAGTAGGTCTACTGACTAGGTCTACTCAGTAGGTCTACCCAATAGGGCTACCCAGCAGGTCTACCCAGCAGGTCTACCCAGTATGTCTACCCAGTAGGTCTACCCAACAGTTCTACTCAGTAGGCCTACCCAGTAGGTCTACTCAGTAGGTCTACCCAGTACGTCTACTCAGTACGTCTACCCAGTAGGTCTACTCAGTAGGTCTACCCAGTAGGTCTACCCAGTAGGTCTACCCAGCAGGCCTACCCTGTAGGTCCACCCAGTAGGTCTGCCTAGTAGGTCTACCAGTAGGTCTACCGAGTAGGTCTACTCAGTAGGTCTACACAATAGGTCTACTCAGTAGGTCTACCCAGCATGTCTACCCAGTATGTCTACCCAGTAGGTCCACCTAGTCGGTCTACCTAGTAGGTCTACTCAGTACGTCTACCCAGTAGGTCTACCTAGTAGGTCTACCCAGTAGGTCTACCCAGCAGGTTTACTCAGTAGGTCTACCCAGTAGGTCTACCCAGCAGATCTACTCAGTAGGTCTACCCAGTAGGTCTACCTAGTAGGTCTACCCAGTAGGTTTACTCAGTAGGTCTACTCAGTAGGTCTACCCAATAGGTCTACTCAGTAGGTCTACCCAGTAGGTCTACCCAGCAGGTCTACCCAGTATGTCTACCCAGTAGGTCTACCTAGTAGGTCTACTCAGTACGTCTACCCAGTAGGTCTACCTAGTAGGTCTACCCAGTAGGTCTACCCAGCAGGTCTACCCAGTAGGTCTACCTAGTAGGTAAACATGTAGGTCAACTCAGTAGCTCTAACCAGAAGGTCTACCCAGTAGGTCTACCCAGTATGTCTACCCAGTGGGTCTACCCAGTAGGTCTACCTAGTAGATCTATTCAGCAGGTCTACCCAGTAGGTCTACCCAGCTGGTCTGCCCAGTAGGTCTACCATTAGGTCTACCCAGTAGTTCTACACAGTAGGTCTATTCAGTAGGTCTACCCAGCAGGTCTACTCAGTAGGTCGACCCAGTAGGTCTACCTAGTAGGTCTACCCAGTAGGTCTACCCAGTAGGTCTACTCAGTAGGTCTACGCAGTAGGTCTGTTCAGTAGGTCTACCTAGTACGTCTACTCAGTAGGTCTACCTAGTAGGTCTACTCACTAGGTCTACCCAGTAGGTCTACCCAGTAGGTCTACTCAGTAGGTTTACCCAGTAGGTCTACCCAGCTGGTCTGCCCAGTAGGTCTACCCAGTATGTCTACCCAGTAGGTCTACCATTAGGTCTACCCAGTAGTTCTACACAGTAGGTCTATTCAGTAGGTCTACCCAGCAGGTCTACTCAGTAGGTCGACCCAGTAGGTCTACCTAGTAGGTCTACCCAGTAGGTCTACCCAGTAGGTCTACCCAGTAGGTCTACTCAGTAGGTCTAACTAGTAGGTCTACTAAGTAGGTCTAACTAGTAGGTCTACCCAGTAGGTCTACCAAGTAGGTCTACCCAGTAGGTCTACCCAGTAGATAAACCTAGTAGGTCTACCCAGTAGGACTACTCAGTAGGTCTACCTAGTAGGTCTACCCAGTAGGTCAACCCAGTAGGTCAACCCAGTAGGTCTACTCACTAGGTCTACCCAGTAGGTCTACTCAGTAGGTCTACTCAGTAGTTCTATCCAGTAGGTCTACACAGTAGGTCTACTCAGTAGGTCTACCCAGTAGGTCTACTCAGTACGTCTACCCAGTAGGTCTACTCAGTAGGTCTACTCAGTAGGTCTAGTCAGTAGTTCTATCCAGTAGGTCTACTCAGTAGGTCTACCCAATAGGTCTACTCAGTACGTCTACCCAGTAGGTCTACCCAGTAGGTCTACCCAGCAGGCCTACCCAGAAGGTCCACCCAGTAGGTCTACCTAGTAGGTCTACCCAGTAGGTCTACCCAGGAGGTCTACCCAGTAGGTCTACTCAGTAGGTCTACCCAGTATGTCTTCCCAGTAGGTCTACCCAGGAAGTCTACTCAGTAGGTCTACTCAGTAGGTCTACCCAGTATGTCTACCCAGCAGATCTACTCAGTAGGTCTACCCAGTAGGTCTACCTATTAGGTCTACCCAGTAGGTCTACTCAGTAGGTCTACCCATTAGGTCTACCCAGTAGGTCTACCCAGTAGGTCTACTCATTATGTCTATCCAGCAGGTCTACCCAGAAGGTCTACTCAGTAGGTCTACCCAGTAGGTCTACCCACCTATCACATCTCCATCGCCCCTCCCCCAAGTCCCTCCTCCCTACCTTTTATCTTAGCCTGCTTGGCACACTCTCCTCATTCCTGATGAAGGGCTTATGCCCGAAACGTCGAATTTCCTATTCCTTGGATGCTGCCTAACCTGCTGTGCTTTAACCAGCAACACATTTTCAACTGTGATCTCCAGCATCTGCAGACCTCACTTTCTACCCAGTAGGTCTACCCAGTAGGTGATGAAGGTCGGTAGACCCATAATTTTGGTAGGGAGCGAAGTCTTGGATGTTGACACAGTGACAGTGAGTTATGACGATCTGTTTCCAAATCGGGATGGTGAGTGGGTCGGATGGGAATTCACAGCGGAGGTGGTCTTCCCAGGTATCTGCTGCCCTTGTCTTTCTAGATGGAAGCACTCCTGGGTTCGGTAGTTGCTGTCTAGCAATATCTGCTGAATATCTGCACTGCGTCACAGCTGCTCCTGTGCGTTGATGGTGGATAGAGGGGATGTTAGTACTTGTCCCAGTTAAGTGGGGGTATAGAATTTCTTGAGCGCTGTTGGAGCTGCCTCTATCCAGGGCAAGTGGGGAGCATTGCATCGCACTCCTGACAGAATGGCCTATCCCAGTGCTGAAAAAGAGTTGAGCCAGGAACCTGTGGCTAACCCATCACAGCACAATCCAAAGGAATTGTTCAGGGAAATAGAATTTCCCACAGGATTATTTCCATTAAAATCCAAAGACTTATGTGGGGTTCTGATGGAAGTAAACACAATAGTTTATGGGTGAATGCCCTACTATAAAATCCATGGTCTCAGTCCTGAGTAGCATTTCCACAAACAATGTACTAATGTCACCAACAGTCAACCATGAATGGTCTCAGGGTGGGAAATGGAGCCAGGTAGATGACATTATGTCATCAGAGCCCGCCCACCAAAATAATGACAGCAAATAGCTGGGCTCCCTGTTTTAGCAGCAGCCAATCAGAGCTGTCCTGCCTTGACTCTAGGAGTCAACCGAAGGCAACCAAACTCCCTTTGAGTTGAAAGTGATAAAGCGCGACCCTCTGCTGGATGGTGCAGGCCACTGCACCGTGGAGGCATTCAGACAGGGAGAGGGGGAGGGCAGCAGCTCACAGTTACCATCCAAACTCACAGCACCATCCATACACACCCGCACACACACACTCACACTCACACTCACACTCACACACACACTCACACACACACACTCACACTCACACACACACACTCACACTCACACACACATACTCACACACACATACTCACACACACACTCACACTCACACACACACTCACACTCTCACACACACATACTCACACACACTCACGCACAGACACACTGATACACTCACACACAAAGACACACACTCACACACAAAGACGCACACTCACACACACAATCTCACACATACACACTCACAGACACTCTCAGACACACAAACATACTCACACACACTATCTCTCACACACACACACACTCTCATACACAGACACGCTCACACACACTCACACACACACATTCAGACACACACACACATACTCTCACACACATTCACACACACTCTCTCACACACACACTCTTTCACACAGACACACTCACTCACACACACTCACACTTTCACACACACTCACGTACACTCACAGTCACACTCTCACATACACTTTCTCAGACACACACACTCACACACTCTCTCACACAGACACACACACGCTCACGCACACTCATTCACTCACACACACACTCTCTCACACAGACACACTCACACACACTCTCTCTCTCACACACACTCTCTCTCTCACACACACACACACTCTCTCAGACACACACACTCTCTCTCACACACACTCACAAACACACTCAGACACACACACACACTAACACACAATCTCACACTCTTACACACTAACACACAATCTCACAAATCTCTCACACACATGCACACACACACACACTCACACACGCTCAAATACACACACTCACACACTCACTCCCACACACAAACACATACTCACACACACACTCTCACACACACACTCAGTCTCACACTCACAAGCACTCACACACTCTCTCTCACACACACACACTTACACACTCTCTCACACAGACACACACACACTCACACACTCATGCACACACTCACACACACTCTCACATACACTCACAGTCACACTCACACACACACACACTCACACACACACACACACACACTCTCACACCCGCACACTTTCACACACACCCAATCACACACACTCTCCTTTGTTGACACTCTCCACCCCCCACCTCTCTGATATTCACCCTCTCCACTCCCCCCCTCTGATATTCACCCTCTCCACTCCCCCCTCTGATATTCACCCTCTCTATTCCCCCCCCTCTGATATTCACCCTCTCCACTCCCCCCTCTGATATTCATCCTCTCTACTCCCCCCTCTCTGATATTCACCCTCTCCACTCCCCCCCTCTCTGATGTTGACCCTTTCCACTCCCCCCATCTCTCTGATGTTGACCCTCTCCACTCCCCCCCTCTCTGATGTTGACCCTTTCCACTCCCCCCATCTCTCTGATGTTGACCCTCTCCACTCCCCCCCTCTCTGATGTTGACCCTCTCCACTCCCCCCTCTCTGATATTGACCCTCTCCACCCCCCATCTCTCTGTTGTTGACCCTCTCCACTCCCCCTCCTCTCTGATGTTGACCCTCTCCACTCCTCCCCCTCTCTGATTTTGACCCTCTCCACTCCCACCCCTCTCTGATATTCACCCTCTCCACTCCCCCCACCTCTCTGATATTGACCCTCTCCACTCCCCCCACCTCTCTGATATTCACCCTCTCCACTCCCCCCCTCTCTGATGTTGACCCTTTCCATTCCCCCCATCTCTCTGATGTTCACCCTCTCCACTCCCCCCACCTCTGATATTGACCCTCTCCACTCCCCCCACCTCTCTGATATTCACCCTCTCCACTCCCCCCCTCTCTGATGTTGACCCTTTCCATTCCCCCCATCTCTCTGATGTTCACCCTCTCCACTCCCCCCCTCTCTGATATTCACCCTCTCCACTCCCCCCACCTCTCTGATATTCACCCTCTCCACTCCCCCCACCTCTCTGATATTGACCCTCTCCACTCCCCCCACCTCTCTGATATTGACCCTCTCCACTCCCCCCACCTCTCTGTTGGTGACCCTCTCCACTCCCCCCACCTCTCTGATATTGACCCTCTCCACTCCCCCTCCTCTCTATTGGTGACCCTCTCCACTCCCCCCACCTCTCTGATATTGACCCTCTCCACTCCCCCTCCTCTCTATTGGTGACCCTCTCCACTCCCTCCACCTCTCAGTCATTAACTCTCCCATTCCCCCCACCTCTCTGTCATTGACCCTCCCATTTCCCCCACCTCTCTGTCATTGACCCTCCCATTCCCCCACCTCTCTGTCATTGACCCTCTCCACTCCCCCTCCTCTCTGTTGGTGACCCTCTCCACTCCCCCCACCTCTCAGTCATTAACTCTCCCATTCCCCACCTCTGTCATTGACCCTCCCATTTCCTCCCATCTCTCTGTCATTGACCCTCCCATTCCCCCCACCTCTGTCATTGACCCTCCCATTTCCTCCCATCTCTCTGTCATTGACCCTCTCATTTCCCCACACCTCTCTGTCATTGACTCTCTCATTTCCACCCACCTCTTGTTGTTTGCCCCTTTTCAGTCTCCCCATCTCCTTGTTATTGACCCTCTCTGTATTTTTAACCCCCCCTCCTTTCCCCCATCTCTTTGTAGTTGACCCCTCCATTCTCCCCATCTCTCTGTGGTTGACCCCTCCTCCCCCCATCTCTCTGTAGTTGACCCCTCCTCCTCCCATCTCTCTGTAGTTGACCCCTCCATCGCCCCCATCTCTCTGTAGTTGACCCCTCCTCCTCCCATCTCTCTGTAGTTGACCCCTCCATCCCCCCATCCCTCTGCGGTTGACCCCTCCATTCCCCCCATCTCTCTGTAGTTGACCCCTCCTCCCCCCATCTCTGTGTGGTTGACCCCTCCTCCTCTCATCTCTCTGTAGTTGACCCCTCCATTCCCCCCATCCCTCTGTGGTTGACCCCTCCTCCCCCCATCTCTCTGTGGTTGACCCCTCCTCCCCCCATCTCTCTGTAGTTGACCCCTCCATCCCCCCATCTCTCTGTGGTTGACCCCTCCACTCCCCCCATCTCTCTGAAGTTGACCCTTCCATTCAGCAGTGTCTCTCCATTCCCCCCCCATCTTAACTGAGGAATGGCTGGACCCTGACGTCACATGAAACCCCTCTATCAGTGCAGCGCAGACTTTCACAACTGACGTTTTAGGGGGTGAAATTAAAAAAATAAATCTAGCTCAGGATTAAAAACACAGTTAATTGCAGATATCCTGATAAAGAATTATTAACTATATAATACAGATTTGGGACTAGCATTTGTCATTAAACGGCCTTTGAAAAATCAGCATAAAATTGGCCATATATTGGCTGACGTCCCCTATCTTTAGAGTGGATCAGTCCCAGTCCATTCCTTTTTAAATGGGGGGGTTATTGATGTTTTGTCTTGGACTTTCCTTTACTTGTCAATACAAAGATGCTGTACATTTTGAAAAAGAACAGTGATATACTCAGAAATAAATATTATCAGATGAAAGGATTACGACCACGCACATTAATAAAATAATAGGAAGATAACACCCCCCCCATTTCAATGGTTCAGTCCCAGGCTGCGGGATATTCCAATTGCAAAATGGTGGGGGTGAAGTTCGGTTGTATTTCTGTTAAAACGCAGCGCACGACACAAGGAATGGGAGGACGGGACGCGAAAAATAGTTAAACATTGTAAAATGTGAGGCTATTTGCTGGGGAAGGCGAAGTGTGGTTGGCTGTGGACGCGGTGAGGACTGGTATGAGATTAACACCCCTTCCCCTCTCTCTGTTTTCCGAGCGGGTTGTGAAGGAATGGTCGGTGCCGGCGGGTGGGGCGGGGCTACGGCCGGTGGGCGGTACCGGCGCGGGGCACCAGGAGGTGGGCGGAACACAAAACCGCGGGCGTGTCTGTAGGCGGGGCTGCGAGCCGTAGGCGGGGTTTAGGCCGCGGATGCCAAGGGCGGGGCGGGGCGGGGCCGAGTGGAGGCGGGGACATGCCGGTGTGTGGGCGGGGCGCCGGCCACGAGACGCTGCGTGTGGGCGTGACAATGGGCTGCGGGCGCGGCTCCGTGAGGCGGACCAATCGCCGGCCTGTGGGCGTGACCCGCAGAAAGGGGGGCGGGACTAATCTGAGGAAGGGCGGATCGCCGGAGCGTTGGGGCGGGTCTCTGTCCGGGGGTGGGCGGGGCTCTGACCGAGAGTGGGCGGGGATCAGTCCAGGGGTGGGCGGGGATGTGTCCGGGGGTGGGCGGGGCTCTGACCGAGAGTGGGCGGGGATCAGTCCGGGGGTGGGCGGGGCTCTGACCGAGAGTGTCGTCTGTCGCTCCCTGACCTCAGAGCCTCAGTCGGTGGGCGGGCGGCGGCGTCGGAGGGAGGTGAGTGTTGTGCTGCGTCTCCGTATTGAGGGCCTGCGGCCTACAAGGGGGGTGGGGTTAAAGACGATGGATAAAGAACAGTCGACTCCAACTACAGCCCACCGTGACACGGGAGGGGAAAGGGGGAGAAACCGGTCCATATCCTCTTTCCTCCCGCAGTGCAGGTACCTGTTGCTGGGGGCAACCGTCCCCGTTGACCTTTGACCCCTCAGCTCCACCTTTGACCTTGTCCTGGTCAGGGTCAGGGAGCAGCCTGGGGCTGGGAAACTTCCAAACAAAGTTCACTCCCCACCCCCCCTCACTCCCCACCCCCCCTCACTCCCCACCCCCGCCTCACTCCCCACCCCCCCTCAACTCCCCCACCCCCCCTCACGCCCCCCCCTCACTCCCCACCCCCCCTCACTCCCCACCCCCCCTCAACTCCCCCACCCCCCCTCACGCCCCCCCTCACTCCCCACCCCCCTCACTCCCCCACCCCACCCACACCCGCCCACTCCCCACCCCACTCACTTCCCCCCAACCCCACCCCCCCCCCCCCCCAACTCCCCACTCCCCACACCCCCTCACTCCCCACCCCACTCACTTCCCCTCACTCCCCCACCTCCCCTCACTCCCCCACTCTCACCCCCACCCACCCTCACTCCCCCACCCCCTCACTCCCCCACCCCCACCCCCTCACTCCCCCACCCCCTCACTCCCCCACCCCCACCCCCACCCCCTCACTCCCCCAGCCCCCCTCACTCCCCCAGCCCCCCTCACTCCCCCAGCCCCCCTCACTCCCCCAGCCCCCCTCACTCCCCCACCCCCCCACTCCCCCACCCCCCTCACTCCCCCACCCCCCTCACTCCCCCACGCCCCACCCACCCTCCACTCCCCACTCCCCTCCACTCCCCGCCCCCCCCACACTCCCTTTCTCCCCGCCCCCTTTCTCCCCGCCCCCTTTCTCCCCACCCCCCATGGGAAGGATGTTGCGAAACTTGAAAGGATTCAGGAAAAATTGACAAGGATGTTGCCAGGGTTGGAGGGTCTGAGCTACAGGGAGAGGCTGAACAGGCTGGGGCTGTTTTCCCTGGAACATCAGAGGCTGAGGGGTGACCTTATTGAGGTTTATAAAATCATGAGGGGGCATGGATTGGGTGGATAGACAAGATGGTGGGAGTCCAGAGCTCGAGGGCATAAGTATAGGGTGAGTGCGGGAAGATTTAAAAGGGACCTAAGGGGCAACGTTTTCCCCCAGAGGGTGGTATGTGTATGGGATGAGCTGCCAGAGGAAGTGGTGGGGGCTGGTACAATGACAGCATTTAAAAGGTGGATGGGGACATGAATAGGAAGGGTTTAGAGGGAGATGGGCCAAGTGCTGGCACATGGGGCTAGATTAGGTTAGGATATCTGGGTCAGCATGGACGGGTTGGGCCGAAGGGTCTGTTTCTGTGCTGTACAGCACTCTGACTCTAAATGGGACTAGATTAGGTTAGGATGTCTGGGACAGCATGGATGGGTTGGGCCGAAGGGTCTGTTTCTGTGCTGTACAGCACTCTGAGTACAGTGCAGTATTTACAAGCTGCCCCTTATTGTACCGTGTTCGGTACAAATTTCCCTCATTAGAGATTCTTCCGTACAAATTCTTAAGAAAAAATATGCGAAAAATAGGTTTGCAGGTCTCAGGAATGAATTAGAATGGGAAAATAGAATGTTCAGAACAACTAGTCTTTGTAACCCAGTCCACGCCAACACCTCGCCTCCAGACCACACTCTGCCTCCCCTTGAGAGCGGGAGACCGCTCTGCACACACCAGGCGTCCTCGGACATAATTCACCGAAAGCTAGTACCTAACTTCAGCGGGGAATGGGAAAGGCAGATGGACGATTGGCCTCGTGCATGTAGGTTTGCTCACTGAGCTGGAAGGTTCACTTCCAGACGTTTCGTCACCCGACTGGGTAACCTCTTCAGTGGGTCTCGAGGGGAAGCACTGCTGATTCCTGCTTTCTCTTTATGTTTGGGTTTCTTTGGGTTGGTGTTGTCATTTCCTGTGGCGAAGTGACTTTCCTGTTCTTTTTCCCGGGGGGGGGGTGTGGTAGGTGGGGGGTCGAACTCAATGTGATCGAGTTCTGGTTGGAATGCCATGCTTCTGCCTGAGCTCCAAATCTTCTCAAAACTCGGTGCAATTGGCTGCCTTTTGCAGAGGAAATGGAGTGGAAAATTATGCAATTCAAAGTGAAGGTGGAATACTGCGAACAGTTTTGGTTCCCTTGGGTAGTCCAGTGAAGATTCACTCGGGTTAACCCTAGTTTTTGGAGGGATTTCTCCATGCCTCCCCTTGAGTAGATTGGGCCCTTACTCACGGGGATATAGAAGAATGAGGGATGTCCGAATCCTCAAGAGACTTGCCAGGGTCGATGCGGGGAGGTTGTTTCCCTTTGTGGGGCCAGGCGAGATGATCTAAGTGAGGAGTCGCACGTTTAAGGCAGAGCTGGGCAGCGTGAGTCTGTGTATTTTGTCTTTGTACTGTCAAAGCTGGGGTCGAGTTCATTGAAATCAAGATCAAAGTGGCGCTGGAAAAGCACAGCAGGTCAGGCAGCATCCGAGGAGCAGGAAAATAGACGTTTCGGGCAAAAGCCCTTCATCAGGAATAAGGCTGTGGGAGCCTCTGAGGTGGAGAGATAAATGTGAGCGGGGTGGGGCTCGGGGAGGAAGGTGACTGAGTGTGAGATAGGTCAGGGGGAGGGGGGAGCAAATAGGTGGGACAGCTCATGAGGGCGGTGCTGAGCTGGAAGGTTTGGGGTAAATGAGGAAACTGTTGAAGTCCACATTGATGCCCTGGGGTTGAAGTGTTCCGAGGCGGAAGATGAGGCGTTCCTCCTCCAGGTGTCTGGTGGTGAGGGAGCGGCGGTGAAGGAGGCCCAGGACCCCCATGTCCTCGGCAGAGTGGGAGGAGGAGTTGAAATGTTGGGCCACGGGGCGGTGTGGTTGATTGGTGCGGGTGTCCCGGAGATGTTCCCTAAAGCGCTCTGCTAGGAGGCGCCCAGTCTCCCCAATGTAGAGGAGACCGCATCGGGAGCAACGGATACAATAAATGATATTAGTGGATGTGCAGGTAAAACTTTGATGGATGTGGAAGGCTCCTTTAGGGCCTTGGATGGAGGTGAGGGAGGAGGTGTGGGCGCAGGTTTTGCACTCCCTACGGTGGCAGGGGAAGGGAGGGTGGGTTGTAGCGGGGGCGTGGACCTGACCAGGTAGTCACGGAGGGAACAGTCTTGGCAGACAGCAGGTAGAGATGGGCAGGGAAATATATCCCTGGTGCTGAAGGCGCTGAGTTAGACTGATTCCTACTCCGAAGAGAATTGAGGGTTGTGGGACAAAGGCAGGAAAGTTGAGGATTGGTGGATCAGCCGTGAGGTCATCGAATGGCAGAGCAAATGTGATGGACTGAATGGTCTCTTTCACTTCGACACGTAATGGTCACATGGTCTGAAGATAATCCCCTCCAGTAACAACCAAATAAAATTCCTCCTCTTTGGCTTTCCAGTTTACTTTGCTCCTGTGCTCTCTGGTTGTCACTACCTGTGCGTTTACTCAAGCAAAGCCCACTTGGTCTTGAACGTCTCGCCCTTCTGTCAGCGTGCCCTTCAGCAGGAGGACAGTCACCGCTTCACTGGTCTCCCCAGAGTCACCGAACCTCCTTGTACTTGCTCACTAAGGCCTCTGCACATCGCAGTGCTCCGAACCCTGGGGTGACTGTCTGGCTGTGTGGAGTTTGCGCGCTTTCCCCAGTGTCTGCGTGGGTTTCCTCCGGGTGCTCCGGTTTCCTCCCACCATCCAAAGCCGTGCAGTTTAGGATGGATGCTAAATTTCGAGGAGAAAATGAGGACTGCAAATGCTGGAGATCAGAGCTGAAAATTAGATTAGATTACTTACAGTGTGGAAACAGGCCCTTCGGCCCAACAAGTCCACACCGACCCGCCAAAGTGCAACCCACCCATACCCCTACATTTACCCCTTACCTAACACGCATGGCCAATTCACCTGACCCGCACATCTTTGTGACTGTGGGAGGAAACCGGAGCACCCGGAGGAAACCCACACAGACACGGGGAGAACGTGCAAACTCCACACAGTCAGTCGCCTGAGTCGGGAATTGAACCCAGATCTCAGGCGCTGAGGCAGCAGTGCTAACCACTGTGCCACCGTACCGCCTTCAGGCATTCCTGAAGAAGGACTTATGCCTGAAACGTCGAATTTCCTGTTCCTTGGATGCTGCCTGACCTGCTGCGCTTTTCCAGCAACACATTTTCAACTCATGCTAAATTTCCTCCGGTGTTCAGGGATGTGTAGTTTCGGTGCATTAGTCAGGGGTTAATGTAGAGTATTAGGGAAGGGGGATGGGTTTGGGTTAGATTTCAGAGTGTCGGTGTGGACTTGTTGGGCCGAATGGCCTGTTTCCTCCCTGTAGGCATTCTATGATTCTAACCGGGGCTGGAATTCCGAAGAGGTTGAGTAAGAAACGGTCTTGCTTTGTGCACTATCACTCTCTGCGTTTGGAAACTGGGTGATCCAGGTTCAGTCACTGACACACGGCTGACTCGGTTCCTGGACCCATGCTGTTCTCTGCTTGCAGCTTCCTTGCACTTCACACCCAACGGTGGGCAAGGGTCGCAAATAATCTCTCCAACTGTGCACGGATGTTGTATTGGATAAGGTCGCTCCCTTGCGGCCGCGCTTTCTCTCTCTCTCTGTCTCAGTTCCACCCAGTCACAGATTAAACCATGTGTCTGTTTCGCATCTTTGCTACAACTTTCACAATGCGTTGTTCAATTCCAATTTTAGACAGTGGTTGCCCAACTGAGAGCATTGATGTAAAACGCCTTTTGTGATGTCAATTAAAAAGCACTTTCCAGCTCCCTCGAGCTGCGGCCCTTTGTCACTGTCTGTCCCATTGTGCCTGGTGAAAACGCCCCAAATTCGCAGTCAGTCGTCTCCTAATACAGGTTTCTAACACTATCAGAAAGTCGAGCGTTCCTGTGAAACCTTTCATACCCGAAATGGCGTAGAGCGAAGACTCGTTCGTTTATGCAGGAACCATTTTTGTAAAAGCGAAAATCCACTTTCGGTTAGCAGAAACAGGTGCTCATATCGGTCTTTCGTAAAAGCAAAATGGCTTCAAGCGAACTTTCGAAAAATGGAGTGGGGTGAGGGAGGTTTGCCTGTAACCGGGTACTGTATGTGTTCATCGCCGTTGCTGACAAGATAAAGAATTGCCTCTGGGTCACCAGTTAAAAAACAAACCCTCAAAATGGCGTCGGCTGAACCGTTCCTATCCGCTGCCACAGTTTCGAGTCAATCCAGGCACCTTCGACAATGCAGCACTGTCTCGGTGCTCTCCCTCTAAAGGAGTGGTGCTTATCTCACATGGCATGTGGAGCCAGAATTAAGCCACTGAACACCTCCAACCTTCTCCAATGTCCAGAGGGTCATGGCTGATCTGGTAGTTCCACGTTCCAGCTTATCTTTGGTAATGTTTCGCCTCCCTTCCTGAAGTGGTTAGCACTGCTGCCTCATAGCACCAGGATCCCAGGTCCGATCCCACCCTTCAGGGTGACTCTGTGAACTCCACACGGACATTCTCCCCCGTGTCTGCGTGGGTTTCCTCCAACAGTCCAAAGATTTGCAGGTTAGGGTGGATTGGCCATGGGAAATTGTCCCATCGTGCCCAGGGATGTGCAGGTTAGGGTGGGATTGGCCATGGGAAATTGTCCCATAGTGCCCAGGGATGTGCAGGTTAGGGTGGGTTGGCCATGGGAAATTGTCCTATAGTATTAGGTGCATTGGTCAGAGTGAAATGGGTCTGGATGGGTTACTCTTTGGAGGGTCGGTGTGGTGGTTGGGCCGAAGGGCCTGTTTCCACACTGTAGGGAATCTAATCTAAACTAATCAAAGGCTGTGCTTCTGATGCCTTTTGACGCAGAGATCTCAAACCCTTGTGACCCTCTGAGCAAAACATTTCCCTTCACCTCTTATATGGGTCACCCTTGATTACTGAAGGGTAGGAGGTTGAGGGGTGATCTCGTTGAGATGTAGTTCTGTGCTGACTCTATAAACAGTGACCCTCCCTGCTTCTAGATTCTTCCACAAGAGGACTCCTCTCTTCCCCCCCCCCCCCCCCCCCCCCTCCCTCCCCCCCACCTTTCGTATCAAAATGCTTAAGGATTTTCTCAGTGCTGAATTAATTGAAAAATGCTCTTCTAAACATCATCGGACCTAGGCCTCACCTGTCTCATCGTAGCTCATAAGATGAACCAGCAGAAATGGGTCCTGCAGATGCTGGAGATCAGAGTGGCGCTGGAAAAGCGCCGCAGGTCAGGCAGCTTCCGAAGAGCAGGAAAATCAACGTTTCGGGCGAAAGCCCTTTCTCAGGAATGAAAGTCCCGATGAAGGGCTTTTGCCCGAAACATTGATTTTCCTGCTCCTCGAATGCTGCCTGACCTGCGCTTTTCCAGCACCACTCTAATCTTGACTCCTAAGTTAACCCATCCATTCAGATAATTAAGCCACCTCTGAACTACTCATAAAGCGTTGACATCCTTTGAATAAGGAGTTCAATACTGTGCACACCAATCCCGCCAATGCCCTCAGTAACTAAAAGCATACTTCTCTACTTTTATATTCAATTGTTCTCGCTATAAAAGATGCCACTCTGTTAGCTTTCCCTGGTTATTTGCTGTCCCTGCTGACTAACCTGTCCTGACTGATGCACAATTGCACCCAGATCCCTCTGCATCTCACCTCTTACCTTTGGGAAAGGGTGCCTGTCTTTATTCTTCCTGGCAATTTAACGTTTTCCTACGTTATTTCGCTAAATCGTTGCGCAGTCCATCTGTCCCTTTGTCACACGTGTCAGCTTCACAATTTCTGTCTTGTGTGTCATCGGTGGATTTAGCAAAAGGACTATCCATCCCTCCACCCAAGTTATTTCGACAAGTTGTGAGAAATTAGCCCCATGTGAGGCATCCCACACATTATGTCCTACTGGACTGAAAAAGACCCATCCATGCTGTCTGCTTCCTGTTCAGCAGCTGATCTTTTATTCACTACAACGTTCCCTCCTGAGCCACGAGCTTCTGTTTTGCAAAACCAGTCTCAACAAATACCTTTAGAAATGAAAGAGCGAGTGCATGTATTGTTCCTGTTTGACCGTAGCACATGTTACTTCCCCAATAAGTTGGGTAAACATGAGTTTTCCTTTGTAAAGCTATGTTCCTTCTGCCTGGCTGAGTGTCTTTAATTGTTTCAAAGCCTGCTGCTAGGACATACAGGTAATCTTGTGTTTTCTTTTTAAAAGTCCACTTTACGAAGAAGGTGTTTGGTATGCTTTCCTTTATTGGTCAGAGTATTGAGTACAGGAGTTGGGAGGTCATGTTGCAGTTGAACAGGACATTGGTTAGGCCACTGTTGGAATATTGCGTGCAATTCTGGTCTCCTTCCTATTGGAAAGGTGTTGTGAAACTTGAAAGGGTTCAGAAAAGATTTACAAGGACGTTGCCAGGGTCGGAGGGTCTGAGCTACAGGGAGAGGCTGAACAGGCTGGGGCTGTTTTCTCTGGAGCGTCGGAGGCTGAGGGGTGACCTTAGAGGTTTATAAAATCATGAGGGGCATGGATAGGGTAAATAGACAGTCTTTTCCCTCTGGTTGGGGGAGTCCAGAACTAGAGGGGCAAAGGTTTAGGGTGAGAGGGGAAAGGAACCTAAGGGGTAACTTTTTCCCCCAGAGGGTGGTGCGTGTATGGAATGAGCTGCCAGAGGAAGTGGTGGGGGCTGGTACAATGACAGCATTTAAAAGGTGGATGGGGACATGAATAGGAAAGGTTTAGAGGGAGATGGGCGAAGTGCTGGCACGTGGGACTAGATTAGGTTAGGATATCTTGGGACAGCATGGACGGGTTGGGCCGAAGGGCCTGTTTCCGTGCTGCACATCTCTCTGACTCTATTTTGCTTTTATGAAAGACCCACTTCCCTAACCGAAAGGAATCCGAAGAGATTTTGGCTTTTAGGGAAAGGGGTGAATTTTATTCCCCATGTAGATTAATGCTTCTTTGCTTTCCGCCATTTCAGCTTCCCAAAGGTTTCACAGGAACGCTCTCCTTTCAGATCGCGAGGGAAAGCTGTATTTGAGTGAACTGACCGATGTAATTTCCTGATTCCTGTCTCTTCCTCTTGTTGCCTGAAAGGAGTTATATTTGGTACTTCGCCGTCTAATCAAATATTCTCCCAAACTTTGAACTAATAGAATGTACCTTGGACACAGGGAATTTTAGAAAATTGGAAGCAACAAATGAACCTCTCACTGGCCAGTACTTTTTCAGGAAAGATTTCCATTCGGTTCAGCCAGCTCTCTCATGCACTCCTAAGCTTCAAATACTTGTCTCAAACAAACTTCTACTTCCCTCTACATCCATCAAAGTTTCACCCACCCTTTCACACACACGTCATTTCCTGTATCCGTCACTCCCGATGAGGTCCTCTACATTGGGGGGGCAGGAAGCCTACTCGCTTCAGAGAATACCTCCGGGACACTGCACCAGCCAAACCCACCGCCCCATGACTTCAACCCCCCCCCCCCGCTCCACTAAAAACCTCTCATCTTCTGCCTCGGGACTCTCCAACCCTAGGGCATCCATGTGGACTTCACCAGTTTCCTCATTTGCCCCCACCCCCCAACCTTCCAGCTCATGACCTGTCCCACCTATCCACTCCACCCTCCTCTCCGACCTATCGCCCTCACCTCCATCCACCTCTCGCACACTCAGCCCCACCCTCCTCCCCATTTATCTCTCCACCTTGAAGGCTCCCAGCCTCATTCCCGATGAAGGGTTTACGCTCGAAACGTCGATTCTGCTGCTGCCTGACCTGCTGCGCTCTCGACTCTGATCTCCAGCGCCTCGCTTTCGCCTGGAACAAACGTCTGTCCGTTAGGCCGGGCCTTGCGGTACGTCAGGGTGGGTAGAGTGTGCTGTTGGTCCACCAGGTGCTGTTCTGTTGGACTTGCCCCCCCCCTCTTTTCCCTCCCCCCATACCAGGAAGACCCGAAATGAGGTCAGAAAAAAGACAGCCCTTCATCTTCACCCAGGGGGTTGTACCTTTGAACAGTAAAAGGGGCAGTGAGAGGGTGGGTGGGTGAAGCAGAGGCCATGAGAAGATCAGCCATGATTGTATTGAACGGCAGAGCAGCATCAAGGCGCTGGACCACCACCTCCTGCTCCTCGTTCTTACATTCTCCGCCATTCAACCCGTGCCTGATCCAACATTCCTCATGCCCGCTTTTCTGCCTTTTCCCCACAACTCTCCAATCCCCAACGAAGCGCAAATCGGTATCTGCTTCAGCCCGAGATATGCACAAGGGCGTTCTGCCGCAAGCAGTCCCAAAGACACTCAACCCTCCTGCGAGCAATCATTCCTCTTCATCTCAGTCTTAACTTGGTGCTCCTTCGTTCCGAGACTATGCCCTCTGGTCCTCGACCCTCCCAGGAGGCGAGACATTCCCTCAGCCCTCTCTCTCCCAGCCAGCAGTTGTTTGGCTGTGGTAAGCGAAGCTTGGGTTTGTGACTCCAGACGAGAGAGCCTGAGGTTTGACACATCTGCTGCACAGGGCGGATGTGGGTCCTGCAGACGCTGGAGGTTAGAGTCCAGATCAGAGTGGTGCCGGTAAAGCAGAGCAGGTCAGGCAGCATCCGAGGAGCAGGAAAATCGACGTTACGGGCAAGAGCCCTTCTTCAGGGATGACCTGATGAAGGGCTTTTGCCCAATATATCAGCTACACACTAAAACGAAACAGGCTATGTGGGAAAGTGCTTGCTGTGGGGGTGGGGAGGGTTGCCATTTGTTCAGAAGATTTAAGGATATCTGATCTTACTGTCAATAGATAGATGTAAATAAGGTGATCACATCTGTTCACTTGTGGAATGTGTGGCAGTACTTCCTTTTGATCCCAAGAGCTGGATGCTGCACGTATTTTACAGTCGAATGTTGGATAATTGAATTTCTGGAAGACCTTTTTGTTTAAAAAAGACTGATACTCGATAGGACAAGAGCTTGTAATTTAATAAGCTGAGTGGAATGTGCACATAATAGAACAATCCTGATACATGTTCATGTATCTCAGATTTGAACTTAGGAAGGTCAGCTCCCTAATCTTGACTGTTGTAGAATGTGACTGTCTCATTACCCTTAGAGGATAGGGGAGAAAACACGCAGGCTGAGACTGACGTAGTAAGGAAGTTGGAATTGTGCGTCTGTGAGAACATTCTTCAGTCAATTACATTCACTGACCTCCAGGTTCAAGGGGCAGAGAGAGAGGATGGAAGTTGGTGGCTAGGTTAACTCTTTGCGGTCTGATTCGAGTGAACACTGGCTTGTCATGGAGTGAATGTTAGTGCGTCGTTCCCTGGAGCTCGAGATCTGGGAATGTCGTGAATTTAATTTGCATTCTGGAAATCTAAGGTGATGTTGGGGGGAAAAAGACAGCCATTTTGTAGGGTAGTGGTACTCAGCATGTTAGCTGAGCGTAGATACCTCGTGACCTTTCTCCACACAGTTCAGACTCGTCTCTCGTTATGATGTACAGTTAAAAGGGAGTTTATCGAGTCAAGGCATGTGGCCATTTGGGGCCTGAATTTCCCAGTTTGACATGTGTGTCGCTTAACTAATCAAGTGTACACAGGCCTAGCAACGAGTTTCTCTTCCTATACAAACGTTTGCTGTTTTATTGCTGCTAATCTGATTAAGGGCATGTGGTGTTTTTGTAATTTTCATACCAATTTCTGTACAAAGACAGCTTGTGTGCAGCAGTTAGGGGTGTATCCTGAGAGAACTCTTCAGGATAATAGCTGGCATCACTCCACTGCTAATGGTTTTAGAACCTTAGCTCAAGCCTGGCTTGAGTTATATCGATGTTATAGTGTAGCATTGATGCCATTGGTAAACAGAGGTAATCATTTAAACTAAACTGTGTAAGAGTTTCACATTCCGGATTACCACAGCGTACGATCTCCAGGATGAACTGAGAGAGGCTTACAAGTCAAGGGATTCCCTCAGCCGTCTCGACTCTAGCAAGGAGGCAGTGGCCTAGTAGTATTATCGTTCGACTGTAATGTTCTGGGGAACCAGGTTTAAATCCTGCCACGTGGCAGATGGTGGAATTTGAACTTAATAAGCATCAGGGGGTTAGGTGTCAAAGGGTAGTCGTCGTCGATTGCTGGGGGGAAAGACCCCACCTGGTTCACTAAAGTGCTATCCTTACCTGGTCTGGGCCTATATGTGACTCCAGACCCAGCGCAATGGGGTAGACACTTAACTGCCCTCTGGAGAAGTGAGGGACGGGCAGTAAATGCTGGCCTGGCCGATGACCACCTCGTCCTGTGAGTGATCAGAACCGGGTTTGGCGAGTGAGGGAGAGACCGATCTCCGGTCCCTGAGCTGAGCAGCTAATAGCCAGAGGGAGGCAGATGTGTGGCGCGGCAGTCTTCATCTGGTTCCCTGTTCCTTTCAGATCCCCGATGGAGCCTGTCCAGTCGGTGTCTCTGATGAATAAGCTGAAGGGGCTGAGCCAGGAGCAACTCGAAGAAGTCCTGAATAGCCCAGAGAAGCAAGACGCCCTCTTGTTGGACAGTGAGGAGGTGAGAGAGGGCCTGCCTGCTTTCGAAATCGCGCTGAGTCCCAGTTGGGTCACGGCGCTATATTGCCTGCTCTGCTGTTGAGCCCTCGAGAGGCCATCTCTGAGGGACTAGGCGTGTACCCAGGGCATGCACAGGCCATGCAGCCCATCCACCCTGTCCATAGCCCCCCTAGGCAACTTGCATCTCTTGGTGACACTGTTCAGAATAGGAGCCACTTGAGGCCAATCTTCCCCTTGGAGCCAGGCCTTGCTAACCCCTTCCACCTTGACTCTGCCCCCCCGTCCTAGCCCTAACGTCTGTGCCGCTGACAGGTTTCCTCTCGCTTTGATTGGAGCCCTCAGATCTCTGCAGGGCGCTGTCGTCCAGGAGCGTGGCTTTAATTTTGACGCGTACGTGTGCAGGTCCTCGGCCGGCGCGTCCCAGCATCCAGCGCTAGGGAGCAGAGGTTTGCTGCCATTGAATGGGCGCCGTGCTTGGTGCCTGACCCAAGCTGACATCTCGAGGTCCCTGCACCTATCCCCTGCCTGCCTAGACGCTGCGATCGTCACGAACCTGGGTTTCGCCTGACCCTGTCCCAAATCAGCGCCATCACTTGGACCGCTCTGTTTCTGTTTCTGCATCTGCATGTCCGTCTTTTCAGCTGCCTGACGCTCCTCTTGGAAGCTCTAAGCAAAGCGCACCTTCCCCCGCCCCCCCGCCATCTTGTCCTATCCACTCCTGAAGCCCCTTGCTGTTCCTTTGCTGCCTTCAGGTAATGTTATCGCTCTGTCCCAGCTTCCCCCCCATGATGGCATTGTGACAATGTTTGGCGATGGCGCACAGATAGAATCACAGATTCCCTACAATGTGGAAACACCCCCTTCGGCCCAACACGTCTACACCAACACTCCGGAGAGTAACCCACCCAGACCCATTCCCCCGACCCCATTACTCGACACTTACATCTGGCCAATCCCACCCTAACCTGTACATCCCTGGGCACTATGGGACAATTTCCCATGGCCAATCCACCCTAACCTGCACATCTTTGGACAGGAAACTGGAGCACCTGGAGGAAACCCATGCAGACACAGGGGTGGGGGTGGTGGGGTGTGGGGGGTGGGGAGTAGGGGTGGGGGAGTGGGGGAGGAGAGAGAATGAGCAAACTCCACACAGACAGTCACCTGACCAGGGATGTGCAGGTTAGGGTGGATTGGCCATGAGAAATTGTCCCATAGTGCCCCAGGGATGTGCAGGTTAGGGTGGGTTGGCCATGGGGAATTGTCCCATAGTGCCCAGGGATGTGCAGGTTAGGGTGGATTGGCCATGGGGAATTGTCCCATAGTGCCCAGGGATGTGCAGGTTAGGGTGGATTGGCCATGGGAAACACAGGAAAAGGGTTTGGAGATGGGTCTGGCTGGGTTACTCCTTGGAGGTTGGGTGTGGAGAAGTTGGGCCGAATGGCCTGCCTCCACATTGCAGGGGATCTCTGATTCTCTCCAATAGAAGGGGTATACTGCTGAGGCTGTATAAGACCCTGGTCAGAACATATTTGGAATACTGTGAGCAGGTTTTGGTCTCGATGGAAGAAAGCTATGCTGGAGTTTGGGTTTCACAGGAGACTTAGACGAATGCTCCCATTTGAGGAGGAGTTGGGGACTCTGGGTCTGTACCCAGTGGTGTTTGGAAGGCTTTGGGGGCTGGGGTGATGAGGTGAGGTGGCATTCCATTGGAATCTCCGTCAGAGCCCTGGATAAAACGGACAGGGAAAAGATGTTAACACCAGGAGGAGAGACTCGATCTCTGGCTCAGAGTGACGGCACAACGCTGAGGAGGAATTTCCTCAGCCAGAGGCTGGGGGATCTGAAGAACTCACTGCCCCAAGGGCTGTTAAAGCCAAGTCCTAAAGGCAGAGAGAGGTTGTTGATTGGTCAGGGGATGGAGGGTTAGGGGGAGAAGGCAGGGGGACTGGGTTCTCCCTTATGACTGGGATAGCCTAGTGTTACATCGACACTGTCTGGTCCTGTGAGCCATACCTTCAGCTGCTGAGGCCCTGCTCTCTGGACCCCCTCCCATCTCCAGCTCTCTGCGTCTCCTCCTCCTTCAGTTTGGCGGAGCTTGAAAATTTGAAAGGAGGGAAATGACGAGCAAGTCTCAAAACGACATTCCACGATGGGCACTTCCTCCCCCCCCCCCCCCCCCCCCCCCCCGGCCCGGCGATGAACTGATAAACAGGAAAGTTGTTTCCCAATGCTGCCCAACTTGGTCAAATCTGAACCAGCTGCATCACTGAGCAGCAGCTCACTCCCCCACTCCCTTATTCCCTCCCTCCCTCCCATATTTTCTCCCACCCTCCCTTATTTGCTCCCTCCCCCTCTGCTCTCTCCCTCCCTGCTCGCGCGCGCTCTCTCTCCCTCCCTGCTCGCTCGCGCTCTCTCTCCCTCCCTGCTCGCGCGCGCGCTCTCCCCCTCCCTGCTCGCGCGCGCGCGCTCCCTCCCTCTCTGCTCGCGCGCGCTCCCTCCCTCTCTGCTCGCGCGCGCTCCCTCCCTCTCTGCTCGCGCGCGCTCCCTCCCTCTCTGCTCGCGCGCGCTCCCTCCCTCTCTGCTCGCGCGCGCGCTCCCTCCCTCTCTGCTCGCGCGCGCGCTCCCTCCCTCTCTGCTCGCGCGCGCGCTCCCTCCCTCTCTGCTCGCGCGCGCGCTCCCTCCCGCTCTGCTCGCGCGCGCGCTCCCTCCCTCTCTGCTCGCGCGCGCGCTCCCTCCCTCTCTGCTCGCGCGCGCGCGCTCCCTCCCTCTCTGCTCGCGCGCGCGCGCTCCCTCCCTCTCTGCTCGCGCGCGCGCGCTCCCTCCCTCTCTGCTCGCGCGCGCGCGCTCCCTCCCTCTCTGCTCGCGCGCGCGCGCTCCCTCCCTCTCTGCTCGCGCGCGCGCGCTCCCTCCCTCTCTGCTCGCGCGCGCGCGCTCCCTCCCTCTCTGCTCGCGCGCGCGCGCTCCCTCCCTCTCTGCTCGCGCGCGCGCGCTCCCTCCCTCTCTGCTCGCGCGCGCGCGCTCCCTCCCTCTCTGCTCGCGCGCGCGCGCTCCCTCCCTCTCTGCTCGCGCGCGCGCGCTCCCTCCCTCTCTGCTCGCGCGCGCGCGCTCCCTCCCTCTCTGCTCGCGCGCGCGCGCTCCCTCCCTCTCTGCTCGCGCGCGCGCGCTCCCTCCCTCTCTGCTCGCGCGCGCGCGCTCCCTCCCTCTCTGCTCGCGCGCGCGCGCTCCCTCCCTCTCTGCTCGCGCGCGCGCGCTCCCTCCCTCTCTGCTCGCGCGCGCGCGCTCCCTCCCTCTCTGCTCGCGCGCGCGCGCTCCCTCCCTCTCTGCTCGCGCGCGCGCGCTCCCTCCCTCTCTGCTCGCGCCCCCTCCCTCTCTGCTCGCGCCCCTCCCTCTCTGCTCGCGCCCCCTCCCTCTCTGCTCGCGCGCGCGCTCCCTCCCTCTCCGCTCGCGCGCGCGCTCCCTCCCTCTCTGCTCTCCCTCTCCGCTCGCGCGCGCGCTCCCTCCCTCTCTGCTCTCCCTCTCCGCTCGCGCGCGCGCTCCCTCCCTCTCTGCTCTCCCTCTCCGCTCGCGCGCGCGCTCCCTCCCTCTCTGCTCTCCCTCTCCGCTCGCGCGCGCGCTCCCTCCCTCTCTGCTCTCCCTCTCCGCTCGCGCGCGCGCTCCCTCCCTCTCTGCTCTCCCTCTCCGCTCGCGCGCGCGCTCCCTCCCTCTCTGCTCTCCCTCTCCGCTCGCGCGCGCGCTCCCTCCCTCTCTGCTCTCCCTCTCCGCTCGCGCGCGCGCTCCCTCCCTCTCTGCTCTCCCTCTCCGCTCGCGCGCGCGCTCCCTCCCTCTCCGCTCTCCCTCTCCGCTCGCGCGCGCGCTCCCTCCCTCTCCGCTCTCCCGCGCGCGCTCCCTCCCTCTCCGCTCGCGCGCGCGCGCTCCCTCCCTCTCCGCTCGCGCGCGCGCGCTCCCCTCTCCGCTCGCGCGCGCGCGCTCCCTCCCTCTCCGCTCGCGCGCGCGCGCTCCCTCCCTCTCCGCTCGCGCGCGCGCGCTCCCTCCCTCTCCGCTCGCGCGCGCGCGCTCCCTCCCTCTCCGCTCGCGCGCGCGCGCTCCCTCCCTCTCCGCTCGCGCGCGCGCGCTCCCTCCCTCTCCGCTCGCGCGCGCGCGCTCCCTCCCTCTCCGCTCGCGCGCGCGCGCTCCCTCCCTCTCCGCTCGCGCGCGCGCGCTCCCTCCCTCTCCGCTCGCGCGCGCGCGCTCCCTCCCTCTCCGCTCGCGCGCGCGCGCTCCCTCCCTCTCCGCTCGCGCGCGCGCGCTCCCTCCCTCTCCGCTCGCGCGCGCGCGCTCCCTCCCTCTCCGCTCGCGCGCGCGCGCTCCCTCCCTCTCCGCTCGCGCGCGCGCGCTCCCTCTGTCTCTCTCTCTGTCTGTCTCTCTCTGTGTGTCTCTCTCTCTGTCTGTCTCTCTGCTCGTGCGTGCGTGCTCCCTCTGTTAATTCCCCATGGCCTGTCCACCCTAACCTACACATCCCTGGGTACTATGGGAGGAAACCCACAGAGACACGGGGGGTGGGGGGATGAATGTGCTAACTCCACACACACAGAGTCGCCCCCGAAGATGGGATCGTCCCCGGGTCCCTGGCCCTGGGAGGCAGCAGCGCTAACCACTGAGACCCACTGTCGCCCCAACACAGCCCAGTGTTCTGTCTTCCCTGCTTGGCCTGGTGCTGTCCTGGGTGGTGTCCAATCTCCCCGCTCGCCCAATGTTTCCAGGGAGTGGGGAGTGTGCTGCACCTCTGGCTGTCTTTGAGCTAGCCCGGACCGGTTAAACCAGCCGAGAGAGCTGTCGGGCTGCATTCCCAGGCTCCCAGCCGGAATGGCAAGCAGGGCTCTCGCACTGCGCCCCTTTGTAATCTGCCGGCCTGCGGGGAGAGAGAGAGAAACTGTCATCTCCTGGAAAGGATGGGACCAGGGAATGGGTGAATGGAATACAGCGACAGGAACGTTGTGGTAAAAGGCATTAAAAGCATCTCGAGAGTTCTCGTGGCGGAAAACTGACAGGGCGACGCGGAGAGAAATAAAATGAGGCCAGCGCGACCCCACAGGAGAAAGATGCTGAGAAAATGGATGGGGTTAAGGGCTGCCTGAGACCCCGGGAGCTGAAAGCCTGTGGTACCCAAGGGTTGGCTGCAGGGTCAGAGGATGCATTGGCCGTTATCGTTCAGAGTTCGCTGGACTCTGTAAAACTCTGGTCGTTCCTTGCTTCCGTCCGCTCCACCAACTCTGTCCCCTCACTTGCTCGCTCTCTTTCTGCTGCTGCCTTTTTCTGCTACCACATGGACGTTCATGTTTGGACTCTGCCTCCCCCAACCCCCCCATTCCCCCATCTTTCTCTTTTACCCCTTCCTCTCTTTCCCCCCCATCTCTCTTTCCCCCCCATCTCTCTTTCCCCCCCATCTCTCTTTCCCCCCCATCTCTCTTTCCCCCCCATCTCTCTTTCCCCCCCATCTCTCTTTCCCCCCCATCTCTCTTCGCCCCCCCCCCCCCCCCGCCATAGTCAATGGGTCCCTCTTTCCTTCCTGTCCCTGAGTCTTTGCTGCCCTTGTGTCTGCTCCCTCACTTCCTGCACCGTTTCCTCCTGAACCAAGCTGTGCGGTTGGACCGTAGCCCACGAGGAGTGCATCTCTGTTTCAGCAATGCCTTCCATGACGTGTCCGTGGCCTGGAGTTTGATGTGAGGGTGCAGTATCCCCAAAACCTGTAACCTCATTCCCCACCTGCTGTCCAAACTAGTTACCTTCCCGACTTTCGGGTACATTGATTGTTCCTTCCGTGTCGCTGGGTCAATGTGCTGACCCCCTTCCCCCCCCAGCACTGTGGGCGCACATGTATCCAAAAGACTGTCATCGCACTAGAACCTGGCTCCCCAGGGCAGTTATGGATTTGCCAGAAATGTTACCCTCGCTTGGATGCCCACTGCCTCAGCGCTGCCAAAGGGGTGCCCACCATCTTCCTCTCCACTGTCACCACATACTGCCTTCCCATTCTGTCTCCCTTTGCCCTGTGGGCTTGTCACGTTGTCATGTCTCACCGATCTGGGATTCCTGCTCACCTCTGTCATGGGGCTGTGAGATGTCCCTCACTGGGGACCCCAACACCCTCCATCGTGGAGCTGTGTGAACTCGCTCCGCGCTGGGGACCCCAACACCCTCCATCGTGGGGCTCTGTGATCTCCCTCCGCACTGGGGACCCCAAAACCCTCCATCGTGGGGCTGTGTTATCTCCCTCCGCACTGGGGACCCCAACACCCTCCATCATGGGGCTCTGTGATCTCCCTCCGCACTGGGGACCCCAACACCCTCCATCATGGAGCTGTGAGATCTCCCTCCGCACTGGAGACCCCAACACCCTCCATCATGGGGCTGTGTGATCTCCCTCCGCACTGGGGACCCCAACACCCTCCATCATGGAGCTGTGTGATCTCCCTCCGCACTGGGGACCCCAACACCCTCCATCATGGAGCTGTGTGATCTCCCTCCGCACTGGGGACCCCAACACCCTCTGTCGTGGGGCTGTGTGATCTCCCTCCGCACTGGGGACCCCAACACCCTCCGTCATGGCGCTCTGTGCTCTCCCTCCGCACTGGGGACCCCAACACCCTCCGTCACAGGGCTGTGTGATCTCCCTCCGCACTGGGGACCCCAACACCCTCCATCATGGGGCTGTGTGATCTCCCTCCGCACTGGGGACCCCAACACCCACCATCATGGGGCTGTGTGATCTCCCTCCGCACTGGGGACCCCAACACCCTCCGTCATGGGGCTGTGTGATCTCCCTCCGCACTGGGGACCCCAACACCCTCCGTCATTGGGCTGTGTGATCTCCCTCCGCACTGGGGACCCCAACACCCTCCATCATGGGGCTGTGTGATCTCCCTCCGCACTGGGGACCCCAACACCCTCCATCGTGGGGCTGTGTGATCTCCCTCCACACTGGGGACCCCAACACCCTCCATCATGGGGCTGTGTGATCTCCCTCCGCACTGGGGACCCCAACACCCTCCATCGTGGGGCTGTGTGATCTCCCTCCGCACTGGGGACCCCAACACCCTCCATCGTGGGGCTGTGAGATCTCCCTCCTCACTGGGGACCCCAACACCCTCCATCATGGGGCTCTGTGATCTCCCTCCGCACTGGGGACCCCAACACCCTCCATCGTGGGGCTGTGTGATCTCCCTCCACACTGGGGACCCCAACACCCTCCATCGTGGGGCTGTGTGATCTCCCTCCACACTGGGGACCCCAACACCCTCCATCATGGGGCTCTGTGATCTCCCTCCGCACTGGGGACCCCAACACCCTCCATCGTGGGGCTGTGCGATCCCCCTCCGCCCTGGGGCTCTGTGCCATTTTCCCCCCTCCCCCCCCCCCCCCCCCTGGGGCTCTGTGCCATTTCCCCCCCTCCCCCCCCCCCCCCCGCCCTGGGGCTCTGTGCCATTTCCCCCCCTCCCCCCCCCCCCCCCCCCGCCCTGGGGCTCTGTGCCATTTTCCCCCCTCCCCCCCCGCCCTGGGGCTCTGTGCCATTTTCCCCCCTCCCGCCCTGGGGCTCTGTGCCATTTTCCCCCCTCACTGGGGCTCTGTGCCATTTCCCCCCCTCACTGGGGCTCTGTGCCATTTTCCCCCCGCCCCCCCCCCCCCCGCCCTGGGGCTCTGTGCCATTTTCCCCCCTCACTGGGGCTCTGTGCCATTTTCCTCCCGCCCTGGGGCTCTGTGCCATTTTCCTCCCGCCCTGGGGCTCTGTGCCATTTCCCCCCCTCACTGGGGCTCTGTGCCATTTTCCTCCCGCCCTGGGGCTCTGTGCCATTTTCCCCCCTCACTGGGGCTCTGTGCCATTTTCCTCCCGCCCTGGGGCTCTGTGCCATTTTCCCCCCTCACTGGGGCTCTGTGCCATTTTCCCCCCTCACTGGGGCTCTGTGCCATTTTCCCCCCTCACTGGGGCTCTGTGCCATTTTCCTCCCGCCCTGGGGCTCTGTGCCATTTTCCCCCCTCACTGGGGCTCTGTGCCATTTTCCCCCCTCACCGGAGGTGTTCCCTCACTTCCCGAAACTGTCTGACCATCCCCTTGCCGTTTCTCAGGTGCAGAACCTGCAGCTGGAGCAGGAGATGTCCCTGGCGACAAACCGCAGCCTGGCCGAGAACAACCTGCAGTTCAAACCGCGGCTCGAGGGAGGCAAGAGCCTGCTCCAAGAGAAATACACCAAGCTTCAGAGGCTGTACCAGACCGTTCAGAAGCAGCAGCAGCAGCTGGGTACGTCTGTGTGTCTGTGTGTCTGTGTGTCTGTGTGTCTGTGTGTCTGTGTGTCGTGCTGAAAATGTGTTGCTGGTTAAAGCGCAGCAGGTCAGGCAGCATCCAAGGAACAGGAAATTCGACGTTTCGGGCCAGAACCCTTCATCAGGAATGAGGAGAGGGTGCCAGGCAGGCTAAGATAAAAGGTAGGGAGGAGGGACTTGGGGGAGGGGTGATGGAGATGTTATAGGTGGAAGGAGGTCAAGGTGAGGGTGATAGGCCGGAGTGGGGTGGGGGCGGAGAGGTCAGGAAGAAGATTGCAGGTTAGGAAGGCGGTGCTGAGTTCGAGGGAATCGACTGAGACAAGGTGGGGGGAGGGGAAATGAGGAAACTGGAGAAATCTGAGTTCATCCCTTGTGGTTGGAGGGTTCCCAGGCGGAAGATGAGGCGCTCCTCCTCCAGCCGTCGTGTTGTTATGTTCTGGCGATGGAGGAGTCCAAGGACCTGCATGTCCTCGGTGGAGTGGGAGGGGGAGTTAAAGTGTTGAGCCACGGGGTGGTTGGGTTGGTTGGTCCGGGCGTCCCAGAGGTGTTCCCTGAAGCGTTCCGCAAGTAGGCGGCCTGTCTCCCCAATATAGAGGAGGCCACATCGGGTGCAGCGGATGCAATAGATGATGTGTGTGGAGGTACAGGTGAACTTGTGGCGGATATGGAAGGATCCCTTGGGGCCTTGGAGAGAAGTGAGGGAGGAGGTGTGGGCGCAAGTTTTACATTTCCTGCGGTTGCAGGGGAAGGTGCCGGGAGTGGAGGTTGGGTTGGTGGGGGGTGTGGACCTGACGAGGGAGTCACGAAGGGAGTGGTCTTTGCGGAACGCTGATAGGGGAGGGGTGGGAAATATATCCCTGGTGGTGGGGTCCGTTTGGAGTGCCGTCATTTCCGCCAACTCCAACAATTTCCCATGGCCAATCCACCCTGACCTGCACATCCCTGGGCACTATGGGACAATTTCCCATGGCCTATCCACCCTAACCCTGGGCACTATGGGACAATTTCCCATGGCCTATCCACCCTAACCCTGGGCACGATGGGACAATTTCCCTTGGCCTATCCACCCTAACCCTGGGCACTATGGGACAATTTCCCATGGCCTATCCACCCTAACCCTGGGCACTATGGGACAATTTCCCTTGGCCTATCCACCCTAACCCTGGGCACGATGGGACAATTTCCCATGGCCTATCCACCCCAACCCTGGGCACGATGGGACAATTTCCCATGGCCTATCCACCCTAACCCTGGGCACGATGGGACAATTTCCCATGGCCTATCCACCCTAACCCTGGGCACGATGGGAGTTTTGGTGGAGGCGTTAACTGGCATGAAATGTTTTCGATAAGAATGAAATGCGATGATAATGATGCCAGTGGCAGGCGGGTCAGTAATGAGAGGGACACGTAGCTGTAAGTGTCGTTGGCTTGGCCAGCATTTATTACCCACCCCTGAATGTCTCCTGAGAAGGTGGGGAGCTCCCATCATGGGCCAGTTGTGCTGAATGGCCTCTATCTTGTGTCCATTTCATAATCAGCTTCTGGTTCTACCTGTCGGACAAGTCACTCCCTAGTGTGAAACCTGGTCCCTGATAGGTGCTAAGTTTTTAGTAGTTGTTGTTTCGGTGTGGTGTTTTCTCTCTGAGCAAATTCACAAAAGGCTGCCTACATACTCCTAACAATCTAGCACCGCAGTCTTTGGAAAGCAAAGGAAAAGCCTGTTATGCGGTACAAGAGGGATATGAAACGATTTTGTTACGAATAACCGAAATAAAGGCTAACTTCTTCCCTCAACGACGGTCATCGGGATTCTCGATCACCGTGAAAATTCACTTCTTGCTCCAATGTCATGAGTCATCCAAATATTCTGCCTCCACTCAACGTGAGTTCAGGCCTCTTCCTGGGACCCTTGAGCAAATTACAAACCAAACTCCTCGATTCCTAACCAGAGGTTTCTAAACCATTATCAGCTTCAGAAGTTGCACGGAAGCACTCACTCCGAACCTCCGCTGCCTCGCTTGTTATGGAGTCTGCTCTGCTGTTAATGTAGATTTTCTCTCAAAAGAAGCCTCAGCGCTGTCCCTCTGAAGAATGAGGGGGTGCCGGTGTTGGACTGGGGTGGGCAAAGTTTAAAAATCCCACAACACCAGGGGTTATAGGCCAACAAGTTTATTTGGAAGTGTGTGAGAGAGAGTGCACGTGTGGGAGAGTGTGTGTGTGAGACCCGGGAAAGCTCTCACCTTCAGTCCATTATCTGAACCGACATGACACCAATTGTTAAAGTTCACTTGAGGATGTAACTTCTTAAAAAAAAAGTTTTGCTATTTCCATTTGTAAGAACTGAGACCGACATGTTCATTCTAAAAGATGAGCGAAATCCAGGTCTTTTTCAATGTATAATTTCAGTTGCATCGCACTTTTGCTATAAATCCTGTGCCTTACGATCCTATTCTCCACAACCACCTGATGAAGGAGCGTCGCTCCGAAAGCTAGTGTTCTTCCAAATAAACCGGTCGGACTCTAACCTGGCGTTGTGAGTTTTAACCTGGTCTTTCTAAGTGAAATCGATCCTGCCTGGTTGTGTTATTGTTACCAGACAGCAGCACCCCAATTATTTATTTTGTCCATCTACGTTTCTAACGCTGAGAAGTATTCGCTTTAGGGGTTTTTAAGGAGCTCATTTTAAATGGCTATAATCAAACCTAAGAATACTATGAACGTAAAAATTGCAACTCTCCCCTTCCTTTTGAATTTCATAGGATATAAACGCGATTCCAACTGAAAACAACACGTCTATTTGACTTTGGAGCCAGTTACTAATTAGTGATGACGTTTACCCTTATCTTTCCTCACCTTCCTGACAAAAAAACTAGCAGAGTTTATCTGGCTGTGTCCTTGGAATGCTGGTATTTCCCAATTCGTTTCCAAACTCCCTTCAGATCGAAGCCAGATGAGTGTGATTTTATTTTCTCCCCCCTTTTTTTTTTGAAACGCTGGTGGCTAGCCAAGCGCGACGAGTTGTTGCAGGCACAGGGGCAGCTCGGTGCGAGATCGGCGCAGGGCACTTTGTTTAGTAAACGCAGGACTCCCTGATCGTTGCAGAAAGGTTTTCCAAGGCGGCGAATACGGATCTTCTCCTGTCGACGCTGCAGGCCGAGGGGGCAAAGGTCGAGGAAGAGTCTGAGGTGAGCGGTTCGGGGGAGCGGGGGGCAGGCTGCTGGGTGGGCTCCTGGTGAGTGGTGGCCTGGGTGGGGCAGAGCTCCCCCTCTCTCTCTCTCCCTCACAGTCCCGTCGCTGGGCCGTAAACTGTCTTTTTTTGTGCTCCTTGTTGCTGGTCAAGCACCATTTTCCGGCACGGAAGAGGCCATTCAGCCCCTCCCCTTGAGCCTGTCCTGCCATTTAAGGAGATAGCAGCTGCTCATTGGCCTCACTCTGTATATCTGCCTTGAGCCCATATCCCTGAGAACTGCTGCTCAGCGTTAATTTACCTGTCTCTGATTCAGCATCCCCTGCTGTTGTGGAAGGATACCAGACCCCTCCCACCCTTGTGTGTGTCACAGTGCTTCCTAATGTCTATCCTGAACACTGTCGGTCCTCATCCTCAGACTCTGCTCGCTCTCATAGAGCCATAGAGATGTACAGCACGGAAACAGACCCTTCGACCCAACTCCTCCCTGCTATCCCAGATATCCCAACCCAATCTAGTCTCATTTAGAGCCATAGACATGTACAGCACGGAAACAGACCCTGCTGTCCATGCTGTCCCAGATATCCTAACCTAATCTAGTCCCAACTGCCAGCACCCAGCCCATATCCCTCCAAAACCTTCCTATTCATGTCCCCATCCAAATGCCTCTTAAATGCTGTCATTGTACCAGCCTCCACCACTTCCTCTGGCAGCTCATTCTATACACGTACCACCCTCTGTGAAAAAGTTGCCCCATAGGTCTCTCTCATATCTTTCCCCTCTCACCCTAAACCTATGCCCCTCTAGTTCTGGACTCCCTGACCACAAGGAAAAGACTTTGTCTATTTACCCTATCCATGCCCCTCATGGTTTTGTAAACCTCTATAAGGTCACCCCTCAGCCTCCGACGCTCCAGGGAAAACAGCCCCAGCCTGTTCAGCCTCTCCCTGTAGCTCAGTCCTCCAACCCTGGCAATATCCTCTTCTAAAGTCTTCGCCTCCTTCCTAAGATACAGTACCCTGAGCCTGACACAGTTTTCCAACTGAGAGCAGGCCATTGTTATTACAAAAGTTCATCCTAATCTCCATGCTTTTCCTTTTCATACCCTGTGCCTCCATTTACAAAACGCACGACCCCACACGTCTTCGGTTTTGGCAGCCCCTGTGGGGAGAGAAACCAACTTCACACCATGAGTCCATTGATTCTTCAATCCCTGAACTTCCCGCGGAATCTAGCCCTCTGTGGTAATCACACTTGGAGAGTTTTAAAGAGGGAATTCCAGGTGCTTGGAGCCTGCGGTTCGAAATTCGTACAGTACGGAACAGAGTCAGTTTACATAGGAATTCTCATTGTGTGACCTGTTTACATAGGAATTCTCATTGCGTGACCTGTTTACATAGGGATTCTCATTGCGTGACCTGTTTACATAGGAATTTTCAGTGACCTGTTTACATAGGAATTTTCAGTGACCTGTTTACATAGGAATTCTCATCGTGTGACCTGTTTACATAGGAATTCTCATCGCGTGACCTGTTTACATAGGGATTCTCATCGCGTGACCTGTTTACATAGGAATTTTCAGTGACCTGTTTACATAGGAATTCTCATAGTGACGTTTACATAGGAATTCTCATCGCGTGACCTGTTTATGTAGGAATCCTCACAGCGTGACACGTTAACATAGAAATTCCCCCTCTGATGTTTGCCTAGGCCGGTCCCTGGGGAGGGATGGCGAAGGGTTTACCGTTGGTCATATTGCGGTTCCGACCCCCTGTCTTGTTTTCCAGGAGCTGGCGGAGAGATTCCTCGAAGGCCACTTTGCCCTGGAGGTGTTCCTGGAGCAGTACAACGAGCAGCGGAAACTGGCCCACCTTCGCCGGGTGCGGATCGAGAAGCTGCAGGAGATCCTGAGCCAGGCCCGGGCCGCGCCCGCCCAGCCCAGCCCCCAGCGGCCGCCCCCGCCCGTCCCCTGCCCCGCGGCCGGCCCGCCCCTGCCCTACGACCCCAACCCGGGAGGGGCCGGGCTCCCCCGCCAGGGGGCGCCCACTTACCCCCCTGCCTCCGCC